>NW_020837999.1:7623945-7770875 GCF_003676395.1 Aethalodelphis obliquidens | reverse complement strand
ACACACACACACACACACACACACACACACACACACACACACACACAGTGCACTCATACACCCTCATCTCTACTTCCTTCTTAGAGCCTTCCCTGGTTACCCAGCTCTCAGTCACCTCTCCACCTTGCATTTTATTATCTGGGTCTTCTAGAGTGTCATATAGTACTTTCTATCTCTAACCACACTGCAAAGTCCTCGAGGATCAGGGATTGTGCTTATATAATACTTCTCTTGGGATTTTTACCTGGTCCTTGTATTGTGTTGAACTTGTCCTAAGCACTTGAAAGTAATGATTGGTGGATTGTTTTAGATGGAGTCTCTCATTCTGCAGGTCTGTTTCACATCCTTATCTTAAGTGAAAATTTCTCAAACATAATGTTTTCTGGATTCCCTAAAAGAAAAGAACTAGTAGAATTTATTACCACTTTGCCTAAAGCAGCCAAAGAAAAAGTGACAAAACAAACTATACACAGGGGAGTTATGGGGAGGTTTCTCATCTGGTTTTATTTCCCTCACTAGAATATATCTTCTGTGTCATGGAATGACTGTGTCATTGAGACCCAAAAGGCTAAGAAGTTGTCCTAGAACTTCAGAAAAAAAAAAAGAAAATAGAAAACAGATGTTCTTCCTCAAAAACTCTGGTGTTAACACCATAAGGGGAAGCCTCAGAGTCAGAAATCATGTAGGAATGGGCTTCCCTGGTGGCGCAGTGGTTAAGAATCCACCTGCCAATGCAGAGGACACAGGTTTGAGCCCTAGTCCGGGAAGATCCCACATGCCATGGAGCAACTAAGCCCATGTGCCACAACTACTGAGCCTGCACTCTAGAGCCCACGAGCCACAACTACTGAGCCCATGAGCCACAACTACTGAGCCCGCATGCCACAACCACTGAAGCCCGCGCACCAAGAGCCCATGCTCCGCAACAACAGAAGCTACCACCATGAGAAGCCCAGACACGGCAACAAGAGTAGCCCCCACTGACCACAACTAGAGAAAACCCGTACGCAGCAACAAAGACCCAATGCAGCCAAAAATAAAATAAGTAAAATAAATAGATTTATTAAAATTTATTTAAAAAAAGAAATCATGGGGGAACTCCATTTCCATGCTTCTCAATGACAGGTTTCCAAAAGATATTTCTGCCTCTTTGATGTCACTTGTAGCACCTTCTGATTGCAAGCTCCTTCAGGCCAAGCCCAGTTCCCATTCTTTTTCAGTTTCTCCCAGAGGTTGGTTATGTGGTACTCAAAATACTTGATTAAATGAAACCTTCATTTGTGATTTTTATTTCAATTACCAGGCATCATAATGGTTACCCTCAGTCTAGGCAATAACTCTCTTCCCACTAACATGGTATCATGAAAGAATTCCGTGCCTTAACCAAGGCTTATGATCTGCATCGATGAGTGAGCTAATACAGCAGAATGATGGAGCATTCAGCCTCTAAGTCAACTACCTGAGCTTGCAGCCTGCCTTTGCTACTTATTTCTTCTGTGAACTTGAGCAAGTATCTTACCGTTTCCATATCTCAGTTTCTTTATTTGGCATGGATTTGTTAGGAAGATTAAATGAGATGATCCACACAAGTACATAAAAGAGCTACTGGTACACTCAGTGTTCAGTAGATATTAGTTATTATTAGTTGTTCTTCTTGTCTAGCTCCAGAGGGTATGTCGGTCACCTGGACTTCTGGACACATTCTCTCTGTACACTGAATTTGGAGCCTCCACCCTGAAACAGAGACTCTTACCCCACCTCAGGAAAGTCAACATGGCTGTTTCATCCATGGCCACATGTGGATGGATGCTGAACATCCTGTGTGCCATGCAGGAAGCAGTGCATGAGGGCCAGGGCTGCTGACTTGCCCGAGTTCAAATGAACCCAGACACACTCCATGACAACATGACAGTGGCTTGCATTTGTTTCCTCTTTCTTTGCTGCTTCCTTTTCAGTAAAACACTAGTACAAACCAGACCACTGTATAACAAGGAAATTTCCAGGGCTTCATATAGTTGATTATTTTTTACATGTACATGTATCTATTCTTTTTCAAGTTCTTTTTGCATTTAGGTTATTAAAGAATATTCATTCCTTAAATGTTGTGTGATCAGATCAAAGTTCAATACCAATACTTGGATAGTATTTTGCAATGCGTTGTGATCAATGTAACCCATGAAAACAGCTTTGTGATGAACTTCTTGAAGTGAGTATCAAGAAATTGTTATCTTATTTCTGTTTCTAATTCTGAGACTGCACTGGCTGGAGAACGTTAGGCAAATTACTTCCTTCTTGGATTTAGGCTTTCCCCATAATAATCTCTGAAAATTAGTATTCATTGCTACTCTACTGTCAGAGAAGATCTAAAAGCACTACAAGAGTTGCCCCCAAACAGTAGGTGAATGCAAGGAAATAAAAACCCTTTCCTATTTGGTAACTTCTCAAAACCGTCTCTCTGTGTTTCCATGATAAACTAATTAATAAAGAACTTGGATGACTTTCTGGAATCAAAAACAAAATTCAGAAAGATGATCCTATTGTACAAGGAATGACATTGTTTAATAGGGGTTTACTTTCAGGGTAGGATAACTTTAGGTAGGAATTATTTTGTTAAAATTTTTCTGTGACCGGAATTAAGAATGCAGAGTGCAAATCTCAAATTATCCTGAGAACCCTCCACAAGGATGTCAGTGATTTCATAACTGTCAATCAAATCTTCTTGAATCTTCGGCTAATCAAAATAACACAAATTTGTCCAATCTCAGAACTCCCTGAGAATTCCAATACAAATATTTTTTATTGAAATATACTTTACATATAACATTGCAATTTGATATATTTATATACTGTAATATGATTAGCATTGTAGCAACAGTTAACACCTCTATCATGTTACATATTTATCCTTTCTTTTTGGTGATTGGAATAATTAAGTTCTAGTCTCTTAGTGAGTTTGATGATTATAATACAATATTGTCTATATTCACTATACTGTGCATTAGACACCTAAGGCTTATTCACTACTTGTTGCAGGTTTGTACCCTTAAACAACATCTGTCCTAATATAAATATTTCTGAAGGCATTCTTCACCACAGATGATAGACTGCCTTGTTAATAAGGGAACAGTAATAATAGCAAGTGACATCCTAGCATATCTCTTTGTAATTTATAAATAAGTTATTTTATATACCTTACCTCATTTAATCCTCACAATATTGTGAAATAGTTATAGGAGACATAACTAGCTCAATTTTTATACATGAGAGGAGAAAAAGAAGAAGAGTAATCAGTAGAGATGATGGAGAATATCCACTCATCCGTTTATTCATCTATTCATTCAACAACTACTAGTGAATAATCACATGTGCCAAGCACTGGTAGTATATAGCAATAGACCAAATCTTTACAAATCCTATAGCTTAATGGAAGTGACTGACAGTTGAGATAATAACAATAAAATAATATAAATGTTGTGACATGGATCTTTGAGATTAAAGAGCAGAGAGCCCTACTTTAAAGTTTGGAGAAGGCCTCCTTAAGGAACTTACGTTTTAGCTGATGTGTAAGGAGTTAGCTAGATGAAGGGGAAGTGGGTTGAGTACTCCTGTGGGATAGAACATCATGTCCCAAGGAACAGAGTCAAGCAAAGACAAATAGAACTTATCAAGAAACCAAAAAAAAAAAAATAAAAGATTTGGCATGATGAGTATAAAATGCAAGATGGAAAAGAGATGAGGCTAGAGAGTTAGACAAAGAACCAATCTCATATCGGACCTTGTAATTTATTTTAAGAGAAATGACAAGACAAAAATGAGGGCAGCATGGAAAATCTAGGATAGTAAGATATTTTGAAGGTCAAAGGCCAGGGAGAGTTTTAGGAATATAGTCAATCACACTAATCCTATAAAGGAGCGAAAGAATAAGAGAACTGACAGTAGGTCATTTGAGACATCATGGATGACGTTAACTTTCAGTTTGATGTTAGAGGTGTAACACAAGCTCCATGTATGATTGAAATACAAGGAAATAGAGGCAAAGTACATGTAGACTATGGTTTGAAAAAGTTCAGTTCCTCTATTGCTAGCCTTGGTAGCAGGGTCAAAGGGAGTTTTTTCTAGGTAGAAAATTTTAAATATCTTTGAAGGCAGAGGGGAAAGGTTGGGTAAAGAGGGAGGACTTAAAGATGTCATGAACTCATTGCAGATTAAGGAAGTAGTAATATAAAGCATGGTGACTATAGTTAATAATATTGTATTGCACATTTGAAAGTTTCTTAGAGAGTGGATCTTTTTTTTCCCGTATCTGCTTTTTTTTGGTTTAAAATCTTTATTAGAGTATAATAGCTTTAGAATGTTGTGTTAGTTTCTGCTGTACAACAAAGTGAATCAGCTATACGTATATCGCCATATCCCCTCGCTCTTGCGTCTACCTCCTACCCTCCATATCCCACCCCTCTAGGTGGTCACAAAGCACCGACCTGATTTCCCTGTGCTAGGTGGCTGCTTCCCTCTACCCACCTATTTTACATTTCGTAGTGTATATATGTCAAAGCCATTCTCTCACTTCGTCCGTCCCAGCTTACCCTTCCCCCTCCCTGTGTCCTCAGGCCATTCTCTACATCTGCATCTTTTTTTTTCTTTGCGATACGCGGGCCTCTTAACCGCTGTGGCCTCTCCCGACGCGGAGCACAGGTTCGAGACGTGCAGGCCCAGCGGCCATGGCCCATGGGCCCAGCCGCTCAGCGGCACGGGGGATCCTCTCGGACCGGGGCACGAACCCGCGTCCCCTGCATCGGCAGGCGGACTCCCAACCACTGCGCCACCAGGGAAGTCCCTACATCTGCATCTTTATTCCTGTCCTACCTCTAGGTTCTTCAGAATCTTTTTTTTTTTTTTTTTTTTTTAGATTCCATATGTATTTGTTAGCATACGGCATTTGTTTTTCTCTTTCTGACTTACTTCACTCTGTATGACAGACTCTAGGTCCATCCACCTCACTACAAATAACTCAATTTCATTTCTTTTTATGGCTGAGTAATATTCAATTGGCACATTGTATATATGTGCCACATCTTCTTTATCCATTCGTCTGTTGATGGACACTTACATTGCTTCCATGTCCTGGATATTGTAAATAGTGCTGCAATGAACATTGTGGTACATGACTTTTTTTTTTTTTAAACAACTTTATTGGAGTATAATGGCTTCACAATGGTTT
Source organism: Aethalodelphis obliquidens (assembly GCF_003676395.1). NCBI lineage: Eukaryota > Metazoa > Chordata > Mammalia > Artiodactyla > Delphinidae > Aethalodelphis > Aethalodelphis obliquidens. The sequence goes on along the minus strand of NW_020837999.1, from coordinate 7,765,657 downwards.
GTTAGTTTCTGCTTTATAACAAAGTGATCAGCTATACTACATATATACCCATATCTCCTCCCTCTTACGTCTCCCTCCCACCCTCCCTATTCCCATGCCTCTAGGTGGTCACAAAGCACTGAGCTGATCTCCCTGTGCTATGTGGCTGCTTCCCACTAGCTGTCTATTTTACATTTGGTAGTATGTGTAAGTCCATACCACTACATGACTCTTTTTGAATTATGGTTTTCTCAGGGTATATGCCAAGTAGTGGGATTGCTGGGTCATATGGTAGTTCTATTTGTAGTTTTTTAAGGAACCTCCATACTGTTCTCCACAGTGGCTGTATCAATTTACATTCCAACCAACAGTGCAAGAGGGTTCCCTTTTCTCCACACCCTCTCCAGCATTTGTTGTTTGTAGATTTTTTGATGATGACCATTCTGACTGGTGTGAGGTGATACCTCATTGTAGTTTTGATTTGCATTTCTCTAGTGATTAGTGATGTTGAGCATTCTTTCATGTGTTTGTTGGCAATCTGTATATCTTCTTTGGAAAAATGTCGATTTAGGTCTTCTGCCCATTTTTGGATTGGGTTGTTTGTTTTTATGATATTGAGCTACATGGGCTGCTTGTATATTTTGGAGATAAATCCTTTGTCAGTTACTTCATTTGCAAATATTTTCTCCCATTCTGAGGGCTGTCTTTTCATCTTCTTTATGGTTAACTTTGCTGTGCAAAAGCTTTTAAGTTTCATTATATCCCATTTGTTTATTTTTGTTTTTATTTCCATTTCTCTAGGAGGTGGATCAAAAGGGATATTGCTATGATTTATGTCATAGAGTGTTCTGCCTCTGTTTTCCTGTAAGAGTTTTATAGTGTCTGGCCTTGCATTTAGGTATTTAATCCATTTTGAGTTTACTTGTGTGTATGGTGTTAGGGAGTGTTCTAATTTCATTCTTTTACATGTAGCTGTCCAGTTTTCCCAGCACCACTTATTGAAGAGGTTGTCTTTTCTCCATCGTATATTCTTGCCTCCTTTGTGAAAGATAAGGTGACCATATGTGCATGGGTTTATCTCTGGACTTTCTATCCTGTTCCATTGATCTATATTTCTGTTTTTGTGCCAGTACCATACTATCTTGATTACTGTAGTTTTGTAGTATAGTCTGAAGTCAGGGAGCCTGATTCCTCCAGCTCCATTTTTCTTTCTCAAGATTGCTTTGGCTATTCAGGGTCTTTTGTGTTTCCCTACAAATTGTGACATTTTTATTCTAGCTCTCTGAAAAATGCCATTGGTAGTTTGATAGGGATTGCATTGAATCTGTAGATTGCTTTGGATGGTATAGTCATTTTCACAATGTTGATTCTTCCAATCCAAGAACATAGTATATCTCTCCATCTGTTGGTATCATCTTTAATTTCCTTCATCAGTGTCTTACAGTTTTCTGCATACAGGTCTTTTGTTGCCTTAGGTAGGTTTATTCCTAGGTATTTTATTCTTTTTGTTGCAGTGGTAAATGGGAGTGTTTCCTTAATTTCTCTTGCATATTTTTCATCATTAGTGTATAGGAACGCAAGAAATTTCTGTGCGTTAATTTTGTATCCTGCTACTTTACAAAATTCATTGCTTAGCTCTAATAGTTTTCTGGTAGCATCTTTAGGATTCTCTGTGTATAGTATCATGTCATCTGCAAACAATGATGGTTTTACGTCTTCTTTTCTGATTTGGATTCCTTTTATTTCTTTTTCTTCTCTGATTGCTCTGGCTAAAACTTCCAAAACTATGTTTAATAATAGTGGTGAGTGTGGACAACCTTGTCTTGTTCCTGATCTTAGTGGAAATGGTTTCAGTTTTTCATCATTGAGAATGATGTTGGCTGTGGGTTTGTCATATATGGCCTTTGTTATGTTGAGGTAAGTTCCCTCTATGCCTACTTTCTGGAGGATTTTTATCATAAATGGGTGTTGAATTTTGTCGAAAGCTTTTTCTGCACCTATTGAGATGATCATACGGTTTTTATCCTTCAATTTGTTAATATGGTATATCACATCAATTGATTGGCATATATTGAAGAATCCTTGCATTCCCTGGATAAACCCCACTTGATCATGGTGTATGATCCTTTTAATGTGCTGTTGGATTCTGTTTGCTAGTCTTTTGTTGAGGATTTTTGCTTCTGTGTTCATCAGTGATATTGGCCTGTAGTTTTCTTTTTTTGTGACACCTTTGTCTGGTTTTGGTATCAGGGTGATGGTGGCCTTGAAGAATGAGTTTGGGAGTGTTCCTGCCTGTGCTATATTTTGGAAGAGTTTAACACTATAGGTGTTAGCTCCTCTCTAAATGTTTGCTAGAATTCGCCTGTGAAGCCATCTGGTCCTGGGCTTTTCTTTGTTGGAAGATTTTTAACCACACTTTGAAATTCAGTGCTTGTGATTGATCTGTTTATATTTTCTATTTCTTCCTGGTTTAGTCTCGGGAGGTTGTGCTTTTCTAAGAATTTGTCCATTTCTTCCAGGTTGTCCATTTTATTGGCATATAGTTGCTTGTAGTAATCTCTCATGATCCTTTGTATTTCTGGAGTGTCAGTTGTTACTTTTCCTTTTTCATTTCTAATTCTGTTGATTTGAGTCTTCTCCCTTTTTTTCTTGATGAGTCTGGTTAATTGTTTATCAATTTTGTTTATCTTGTCAAAGAACCAGCTTTTAGTTTTATTGATCTTTGCTATGCCTGCAGGTGACCCCGCGGTAAAGGAATAAATAAATGCTTGCTGGTGTCCGGGAGTAGTCTGCTGGTTTTTGGATAGTTGTTACCACTGGTCCTCTACAGTTTGGGAAATTCTGACCTGTATTCAAGCTCATTGACTCTTTCCTCAGCCGTGACCAGTCTATGGTTGAGCTCATCCAAGGTGTTTACAACTGCCCATTTCCCTCTGAGCACTGCTTTCACTGTACCCAGTAAATTCTGCCGTGTTGCTCACAGGGTCTTGGTGCTCTGGCCAGGTGTCAGGCTTGTTAAATGATTTTGAAGAAATACTTTTGTAAAATTTTTATTGAAATATAGTTGATTTTGGTGAACTATATGGTGATTATATGCAGATGACATGATACTGTGTACAGAAAGCCCTAAAGACTCCTCACAAAAACTACTAGTACTGATAAATGAATTCAGCAAGGTAGCAGGATACAAGATTAACATACAGAAATCTGTTGCATTTCTTTACACTAGCAATAAAAATATCAGAAAGGGAATGTAAAAAAACAATTTCTTTTAAAATCACATTAAAAAATATCTAGGAATAATCCTGACCAAGGAGGTGAAAGAATTATATGCTGGGAACTATAAAACATGAAAAAAGGAAACTGAAGATGATTCAAAGAAATGTAAAGATATCCCATGCTCTTGGATTGGAAGAATTAATATTGTTAAAATGGCCATACTACCCAAAGCAATCTACAGATTTAATGCAATCTCTGTCAAATTACCCATGACATTTTTCAGAGTACTAGAAGAAATATTCCTAAAATTTATACAGAACCATAAAATTTATGGAATTAATAAATTTTAGGGAACTGTAAAAGAATTGCCAAAGTAATCCTGAGGAAAAAGAACAAAGCTGGAAGCATAACCCTCCCAGACTTCAGACAATACTACAAACCTACAGTAGTCAAAACAGTGTGGTATTGGCACAAAAACAGACATATGGATCAATGGAACAGAATAGACAGCCTAGGAATAAATCCACACACCTACAGTCAATTAATCTTCATTAAAGAAGGCAAGAATATACAATGGAGAAAAGACAATCTCTTCAATTGGTATTGGGAAAACTGGACAGCCACATGTAAATCAATGAAATTACAACACTCCCTCACACCATACACAAAAATAAACTCAAACTGGCTTAAAGACGTAAATAAAAGACACAACACCATAAAACCCCTAGAAGAGAACATAGGCAAAACATTCTCTGACATAAATCATACCAATGTTTTCTTAGGGCAGTCTCCCAAGGCAATAGAAATAAAAGCAAAAATAAACAAATGGGACCTAATCAAACTTATAAGCTTTTTCACAGCAAAGGAAACCATAAACAAAATGAAAAGACAACCTACGGACTGGGAGAAAACATTAGCAAATTATGTGACCAACAAGGGCTTAATTTCAAAAATACACAAACAGCTTATACAACTTAATAACAAACAAACACAAACAACCCAATCAAAAAACGGGCAGAAGACTTAAATAGACATTTCTTCAAAAAGACATAGAGATGGCCAACCGGCACATGAAAAGATGCTTAACATCACTAATTATTAGAGAAATGCAAATCAAAACTACAATGAGGTACAACCTCACACCAGTCAGAATGGCATCATTCTTCCAATCCAAGAGCATGGGATATCTTTACATTTCTTTGAATCATCTTCAGTTTCCTTTTTTCATGTTTTATAGTTCCCAGCATATAGTTCTTTCACCTCCTTGGTCAGGATTATTGCTAGATATTTTTTAATGTGATTTTACAAGAAATTGTTTTTTTACTTTCCCTTTCTGATATTTTTATTGTTAGTGTAAAGAAATGCAACAGATTTCTGTATGTTAATCTTGTATCCTGCTACCTTGCTGAATTCGTTTATCAGTACTAGTAGTTTTTGTGAGGAGTCTTTAGGGTTTTCTGTATACAGCATCATGTCATCTGCATATAATCACCATTTTACCTCTTCCCTTCCAATTTGGATGACTTTTCTTTCTTTTTCTTGCCTGATTGCTAGCTAGGACTACCAATGCTATGCTGAATAGAAGTGGTGCGAATGGACATCCTTGTCTGATTCCAGGTTTTAGTAGGAAGGCTTGACGAAATATTTTGTTATGTTATTTAAACTACCAAAATTTCAAAGTGCATCTGATTATTTTAGTGAAAATAATTCTATCCATTTGTTGCTAAAACGGAGTGTCTAAAATACTGAGATGGTTGTTTCAGTCATAACTAAAATCATTGTTCTTATAACCATGTCTTCTTCTTCAAGGTCCATGTTTTCTTACTATTGCTTTTCTGTCTGAGCTCCTCTCCTCTCTGTTGCTTCTGCCGCTATAGATCACGCCTCACTGGGGCTATCTCATTAGCCTTTTAGGTGGTCTTGCTCTGCCCCTCCCACCCACCTTTCACCATGCTACCTGAACTACCTTAGCTACCTTCTCTGAAAAAGGTCCCATCAAGCCATAAATTTCTAAAATAAAAAAACAAAAAGCCCCTAAATAGTAAAGCAGAGATTCCTTGAAATAGCACTACAGCTGCTTGGGATGTGGTTTCCTTTTTGTTCAGTGTCAGCTCCCGTCTCTTATCTCCACCTATCACCTTCACCAGCAGGGGATCACACACACTGTCTTCCGCACCCTGTGCCTCTGCTCACACTTCACCCTCTGCCTGTAGGCCTGCCTCCTACTCTTTCATCACACATGAATTAAAATTCTTCCCCCTTCTCTCATTTGGCTAGAATGTGTTATCCTTTATTATAGCCCTATGCTTATCATAGCACTTGCTTCATTCGTTATTGTATTGGATGATCTAATTGAAAAAAGAACTGGGCTGGGATTTGGACAATCCAGATTTGAATTCCTGAATTACTTCTTAACCTCACTGTGTCTCAGCTTCCCCATTTGTAAATGACAGATTGGGGATTGATTATCTTTGTACGAGGTACCTTTTAGCTCTATAATTCTGTGAACCCATCTATCTCTCTTACTAGATATAGCTTCTTAAATCACAATGTCTTACAAAGTTTCACATTGTCTATAGCACCTAACTGCACTTTGTACCTAGAAAAACCTTGACATATATTTGTGGAATAAATGAATGAATTAGTGAATGAATTAGATCTTTATATACAATAAAATCACTATTATGTTTGCAATTTAAATAAAATGTATTTAAATAAAGTGTATTCTCCATTTAACTATGTTTCTAGAGAAGATCTAAGACAAGGCAGCTAGTAAGAATAAGCCACAGAGATTAAAGCTTTTCAATATTCATTATTCCAAGCAGCATTCACATATCAATATGCAAATATATAAAGTCTGAAGAAGCTGAATATGTACTTAGTTGCTAGAAGGAACTCACTGAAACTAAAAAAGATATTTAAGATAGAGAAAGGCTGCCTAACAAAACTAATTATAAACTGATAATAACACAAAAATAATTGGCATCTGTTTAACTTTCTATTGCCAGACACTGAGGTGAGTTTTTTGTGTGTGTGCATTCTTTTATTTTAATCCTTAAATTATACTATGCAGTAGAAATAATTATTATTTCTTTACAGATGAGAACACCTGGACCCAGAGAAGTTACGCAAAGTGCTCAAGCTCACACAAAGTGTAAGTAGCAGAGTGAGGATTTAAATTCAGGTCTATCTAAATCTAAACCCATCTCTGAACCACAGTACTCATTTGCCTCCCCTGTGATACAGCCTAGAAAATAACAGATGTTTTTAAAAACATCTTGAAAAGACAACTTAGTTGATGGACCTTACTTTGTTGAAAGGAAACAGATCCACTTACACTAACTCAAGGAGAAAAAATGGTTTGTTAAAATGATTTACAAGGCCTAGAACAGGAACTGAAATTATATCAGAAACTGAAGTATCTCTGGGCATTGACTGTTTTCAACTTTTTCTTTCCAACAAGTTTCATGGTCTCTCCCTCCCTCCCTCCCTCCCTCCTGTTCATGGCAGCACCTGCTTTTTCTTTTACATTAGCTCTATTCTTCCTGTCAACAGTTCCATGGCATCATTTAACTTCTCCACTGCTAAATGGTACTTTTTCCTTGTATGTTCTAGATCAAATTCCTACGAAAGGGCATTGGATTTGCCCAGCTCATTTTATTGCACAAGGCTTGCTGCTGCTGGGAAGAGGGTACCCTGACTGACCAACATTAACATGTAGTCTGCTTACCAGATAGATGCCTCTTTCTTTCCCTTTGCCCTGAGATTACCCACCCTCTACCATTCCACAGCTCTTTTTTCTTCACAAACAAGTTTCTACAAAAAGTAGTATAACATATTGTTTCAGGTTCCATTAACTCCTAATCTGGCGCTATTCTTCCCATTTGTTCTTCAGTCCTTGAAATCTGGATTCTTCTCCCATTACGCCATTGAAAATGACCTTGCTGATGACACCAGCAACTACTTACCAGTGGAGTCTAATGAGCAATTATCAATCCTCGTAGTATTTGACTTCTTGCAGCCTCTAACATCACTGACCCCACCCTCATTCTCAGTCTTTTAGGCCTGCTTCTCTTCCAGCTGACCTCCTTTGTCTCTGGCTGTTACTCTATAGGATTCCTTTGCTATGCCTGTCTTCAACTGTTGGTGCTCACCGGGTCTCAGTCATTTGCTCCCTCTCTAAACCCTCTCTATAGTTATTTTATCCACATCATTGACTTTACTCTAAAGGCTGTTGACTTTCAAATATTAATCCCATCTCATGTGACTCTTCCTGAGTTCCAGCTATATACTAGTAATGCCCACTGGGATATTCTACAGACATCTCAAATCATACATTTATAAAACTGAACTCATTATCTCATCCATCCCAAACTTTCTCTAGTTCCTCCTTCCATATCCCCTACCATGAAAGCATCACCATCTTCCTCACTTTGTCAAGCAAGGTCCTTCCTTCTTCTTTATCCCTCACCTTAAATTGATCGCTTTACTAGTTAAGACTCTGATTTCAATTAGGAGAAGAAAACTTAAGGTAGCTGAGTGGGGAAAAGTAAAAGGGAATTTGTCATAGAGCTGCAGTGATTCTTACAGAATCCAGGGGTAAGAACATAGCTGGGCCTTATGGGTCAAGAGCAGTTCAGTGGAGTTTCTTTCCATTTTTCATTTCTGCTTCTCTCTGCGTACCCCTTTCATGCTTCTGTCTCAGCCAGATTGGGTCTCTCTGCTTCTCAGTCCACTCTATAGGAGGAAGATGGGCTATCACATAGCTGTCAAATTTTTATCTTCTCCAGTCAAGAGATCATGCCAGGGCAGTTAATTCCAGAGAAGTCAACACTGGCTAAGAGAATGGGCTCACATGGTGAAAATGAGGCTGCTGAAACCCACCCCTGTGGTTAAGGAAGTCTGATAAGGAAACCATTATGACTTTGGCAGAAACCCCGGTGGTACCTACCACAATCACTACAGTCTGGTGAGTCTATGTCATAAATTTTTCTCTCAGTCTCATCACCAATGCCATTGTCCTTGTTCAGGTTCTCCTTCATCTCTTCCATGGACTAATTTACTCACATTAATTATCATATATACAGTCCTCTGATCATTTGTTTACATACATGTTTCTCAGCTAAATTCTAAACTGCTTGAGGACAGGCATTATATCTTTTCATTTAGTTTCCCCTCTGGTATAATTTCTGAGATATACTTGGCCTCAGGAAATATTTGTTCAATAAGTAAAAGAGGCATTTTGTATCTTAGGCCATTATTCATTTGAATCCCCTACCTAACCACCCTGACTTGGATTCCATGCCTGCCAATAACCTTCTGGTTAAAATCTGAATTACCATACAATGCTTCCTTCAGGAAGAGAACGTGCTGACCAATAAACTTCTACCTTAGTTTAAATCTTACTCTCTTAAGAGTTTGGTTATGCAGTCCCTGAGAGATGTATAAACTCTAAGACTTTGTTAAAATTCAGTTTCTAGACCTAAAAACCTGGATCCTGGACTTCAGACATGGTAATTTCACCACTCTGAAATAACCACTCTGAAAAGCCTTGTTGAGGAAGCAACTCACCACTTAAGGTGGCATCTGTCAATGTCTGTGCCCAGAAACCACAGTTCATGTTTCCAAAATATTCGTGTGAAGTAGTTAATAACAAATCAAGGTTCTAGAGATTTATAATGCCTTTGCAGAGGAAAAATGTGTGGATTCTAAAATCTCACATATTACTGAACTCTTTATTGCTCAATAGAAATATGTGGGAAAAAATTCCCACAGAGATATGGCTTCAAGTTCATGAGAGATCAGTTTTCCTGAACGTGTTTGCCACAAAGGATGATACGTAACATAAAAAACATGGTTCTAAGAGCCATTTTTTGAGAAGATACACATGGCTGTTCCTAATAAATATATTTAATAAAGGCCAAAGGCACAAGCTTACCTTAAAATTTGGTGAAAGCATTACTATAGTAAAGCAAGCTAATGTGCTCTAGAATACTGCTTCCTAGGAAAACAAGGATAATGAAATGACTTTCATGATGATGATGGTGGTATGTGGTAGCCAGTTTTGTTTTAGATTTTTTATTGAAGTATAGTTGATGTACAATATTAAATAAGTTATAGGTATATAGCACAGTGATTCACAATTTTTAAAAGTTATGCTCCATGTATAGTTATTATAAAATATTGGCTATGTTCCCTGTGCTATACAATACATCCTTGCAGATTATTTTATAGATAATAGTTTGTACCTCTTAATCCCCTACCCCTAGATTCTTAGGAAGCTAAGGGGACACACCTGAGGAGGTATGGTGGCATCAGACCCTCTAATTGCTTAATAACAAGACACATCAGCAAGCACTTACTCAACAAGCAATCTGTGTTCGTTGATTATGTGCCAGGCTAGCAATAGAGCTCGGGACACAGCAGTCACAGCCCTTGCTCTCCAGTTAGCATGGTAATCATGGAGGTAATCGCCCATGACTGCCATCTGCGCACCAAGCATCCCTCGGGGCACGGGAGGTACACAAGCCACATAAACCAGGTTCTTTGCATATTGTGGACCAAGCAGAGATGACCAGTCACATGTCATTTTGCTTCTCGTTCTTACTGTGGTAGCCAGTTTTATGGAGCACTTGTTATATACATAAATACTTAGAATTTTCCATGCATTGTTTTACTTAGAGTTTTTAAAAACCTAGAGGAATGGACATTAGACTATTTTGAGAGGTTGTTTGCAACATATGTATCTCATACCTTGCTGGTCATTCTAACCAAGAACCAGCATCCCATCTTTTTTGTTCATTCATTTCAATATTTGTTGCGTTCTTTCAATTCCAAGCACTATTTTAGGTGCTGGTGATACAGCACTGAATAAATAAAGTGCTTTTATCTTGGGGCTTACCTTTTCTTGGGGAGGAAAGAGAATAAGATAGATGTTAAATTAACAGGTCAACTTGAGAAGTGGCAGTTTAAAAACTTAGGAATAAATCCAACTCTTTAATAAAAATGAAATCAATGGCAGCCACCATTTTAGTATCACTATGTATCAGAAGCCTTTCATACATTAATTGGTATTTTAAACTTATTTTATTCCTGGATTCAACAAATATTAAGCTCCAACTATGCATCAGACATTGGATAAACAAAACAAACAAGAAACTGAGTCTCAGAGAGGGCAAGTAATTTGTCCAAGACCCAAATAAGTGATAAACAGCAAAACTGGGATTTTGAAAAAGTATGTCTGACTTCAAAAGTAGAAGCAGAGTAACTAGTTATGAAGCTATTGAAATAATCTTGGTCCACAAACAAGAGCCATAGCAGAAAAGAGGTCAGATTCTCTTTGAAGGTAAAGACAATATGATTTCCTTAAATGGGTGAAAAACAGAAGTCAAGAATGACTCTATGGCTCAAAGGTTTTTGGCTCATGCAATATGATTGAAATGAGGAGGGCTTCAAGAAAAGCTGGTTTGAGGAAACATTAAAAGATTCACTTCGGGAAAGTTGAATTTAAGATGTCCATTGTACCTCCAATGTGAAATTATTGACTAGACAAGTGAATTTACAAGTCTGAAATAAAGGAGAACAACTTGGGCTAGAGATAAAAATTTGAGAGTTGACAGCATACAGGTAAATAATGTAATATTGATTGTGGCAAGGCTCATATGCCATAGATTGCCAGCATTCAAGTGGCAAAGTTGTCACTAGGTTATGAAAAGTGAAGAGCATGACCGTTTTTCAGACTCAAATAGAAGACAGAAGGCCATTTGCTTCTGTGATGAGAGATGGATTATGGTAAGTCTCATGGACAACACTAACTTTGTTTTTTTGTTCTGCTTTTTAAATTTTGTTTATTTGTTTAGAAGCTTTGATTGTCTTTAAATACTTGGAGAAATATTCAGCTGAGATTCAAAGTTGTATGCCATGAAGCAGTGGTTCTTAAACTGTAGTGTACGTAAGAATCACCTATGGGTCAGAGCTCATTCAAAATTTGATTCCTAGGCCTCACTCCTAGAAACATTTATTCATTGGAATATGAGTGGGGCCTGGGGATCTTTTTTTTTTTTTCCAAGCGTACTGGGTGAATCTGATACAGAGTCCATAGGCCTCAGTTTGAAAAACTCCACTATTGATCACTGAACAAATTGTTTTGTCTTAGTAGTGTAAAGATAGTTGCTTCTTGGTGCATCTGCCCAGCAAGGCTTAAACCAAACAGGATTTTGTCCTGTTCTAGAAATGCAAGACAAGGTAGTTTATTGACTATTTACCCTTTTGCAAGTTAATTTACAAGGTTCTTTTCTTTTCCATAATTACTTTAACAATGTTCCTGAGAACAGGGTGCTTTTTTTTTTTTTTTTTTAACTTTTATTGGAGTATAGTTGCTTTACAGTGTTGTGTTGGTTTCTGTGGTACAGAAAAGTGAATCAGTTATATGTATACATATATCTACTCTTTTTTAGATTTCCTTCCCATTTAGGTCACCAAAGATCACTGAGTAGGGTTCCCTGTGCTAAACAATAGGTTCTCATTAGTTATCTATTTTATACATAGTAGTGTATATATGTCAATCCTCATCTCCCAATTCGTCCCACATCTCCCCGCCGCCCTTGGTAACCATTAGTTTGGAGAACAGGTTTTGATGGGGAAGGACAGTACTTGAGAACTGTAGGTGATGGGATGGGAGGCAGTAAAAAAAAAAGGAGCCTGAAGGCTGCCCATTGGATTCTGTCATGCAGAGTACACATGATAACGTTAAATTCACACCAACACTCATATCTGTGATTCATTTGTTTGTTCATTCAACAGACAATAAGAACCAAGGTCCAGGCACTGTCAGACCCTAGTCTCTGGCCACCAGATTCCTCTCAGAGACTAGCCCATTAGATAAGAGGTTCAACCTGAAAGCAGGTAGGGAAGATGAAGAGGCTCTCTACATCTTCCATTCTAAGAAACTTAAATTCACCAGTACAGCTCAGTCCAACTCAGACTCTGTATTGAGGGCCTGTGTGAAAAATATCTCTGCTCCACCCTCCCCCCACCCTGCCCCACATGATGTCCCTGGACAACACCAAAGCTGGGTGGAAACAATCACCCTGAAGGCTGAAAACAGAGATTCCCACCCTGATTATGCAATTGAGGCAATGAGAAAGTTGGTTTAATCTAATGGGCCCTAAAAAATGAATTTTCATTTTTCTATTGCCCAACGCTTTCTGAGTTCTTTGAGCAGGTCACATAAACCCTGTAGTCTACTTTCCCAAGCAATATAATGAGATTCACCAATACTGCTATGTGTCTTGGAGCGACAGCTCAACCAAATTGTGTGGAACTCCTTGAAGCTGTTAACTGCTGATAGAAATCAGTAGATGATTAAAATAAAATGAATGGAAGAGTCTGCATTTTGCTATCTAGAGCATTCATTGTGGATATGTAGACAGAGTCTGCTTAGAGCCCAGCACTGTGTGTTTAAAAAAAAAAATTGAACTAGTTCCTTCATGCTACTTTAATTTTTCTTGACTATCAAGAAATTGAAAAAAATGTTTTATATTCATTTCTAACAGTTTTCTTAAGTCTAACTTTTCAGAACAGTGAACCCTCCTACACTGTTGGTGGGAATGTAAATTGGTGCAGCCACTATGGAGAACAGTATGGAGGTTCCTCAAAAAAACTAAAAATAGAACTACCATATGATCCAGCAATCCCTCTCCTGGGTATATATCCAAAGAAACAAAAACACTAATTGAAAACATACATGCACCCCAGTGTTCATAGCATTATTTACAATAGCCAGGATATGGAAGCGACTCAAGTGTCCATCAACAGATAAGTGGATAAAGATGTAATTTAGATATACAATGGAATATTACTGACATAAAAAAGGATGAAATAATGCCATTTGAAACAATGTAGATAGACCATTATGCTTAGTGAAATGTCAGAGAAAGCCAAATACTGTATGTTGTCACTCACATGTAAAATCTAAAAAATAAAGCAAACATATAACAAAACAGAAACAGACTCACAGATACAGAGAACAAACTATTGGTTACCAGTGGGGAGAGGGAAGGGGGAGGAGCAAGATAGGGGTAGGGGATTAAGAGGTACAAACTACTATGTATAAAATAAATAAGCTACAAGGTACAAACTACTATGTATAAAATAAGCTACAAGGATATATTGTACAGCACAGGGAATATAACCAATATTTTATAATAACTTTAAATGGAGTATAATATATAAAAATTTTGAATCACTATGTTGTATACCTAAAACTAATATAACATTGTAAATCAACTATACCTCAATTTAAAAACTTCTAAAAATAAATTTAAAAAGCAGTGTTTCATATGGGCCAGAATTTCTTTGATGCACCCTCATATTCTCTGGATCAAAAACTCTAGTCTGATAACCCACAGATAAATCAGCTACAGATGACTTACCAACATATACTTTATTATAGGTTTAAAATGTAAACAACTGTTTGAAGAAACAAGGAAACAGTATACATTGAAAGCGAAACCTGAAATTACAACACTAGGGAAATTTAAAGGTCATCTGTCGGTAGCTGTCTTTCTGGTTGCAACTGCAGAGACCTCTGCTTACCCTGAGAAATCACTGATGTGTGGGGCTTTTGCTAGGAGTATGACAATTTCACTTTCTCCCTTGTCTGCCTTGATTGTCCCAGGAATGACGCAGAAGCCAAGAGGAGTTATTAAGGAGGAGAGTTTTACAAGCAGTGGTGTACTGGTGAATGGGTTTTCCAAAAAGAAAAGCCCTGATTTGTAGCATTTGCCAGTTCCCATGGTATAAATAGTCCCACCATGGCCAATTTCAAGGATGACTGTATTTAACAACCAGATTGTACAATTTGTGAAAATTTAACAATCACTTCTTATGAACTAGTACTGGTCCACTCCAGCACACTACTGCTTATAACTCAACAACAATCAATATCACCAAGTTTCCATAAATATAAGTCATGTAACTTTAATCTCCTGAGAAAATATACATATGCCAGAGGAATCAGGCATCCAAGCCTTTGGCCCTAAGCTACTCAGCAGACATCTTTTAAAAAAAAATTACTAAGAAGCACCGTGGCCTCAGGCTTAGTCTGCTCCCAGGCAGTTTTTCTTGCTCACAATACAAATATTTTTAAATTAGCTTTATACGGTGATACTATTAATTAACAATGTAGCCTTTTACAAATATCCATAAATATTTTAACTTGGGTTATCACGTAATCACATTACATACCTTTCAACAAGAACCCATAAGCAGCTAGTTAATTCTGCAGAGTCCAAAACTTTAGCAGACTGTCATTGAATTGAGTGCTAGTCATTCTTTTTGGAAGTTAACACATTTGACCAAGACAGGCTCTTCAAAGTGAGGAAGGGGATTTGGTTGAAGTCAGTCCTGAACAACACGCTGTGCTCCCTGCTCCAGGCAAGGAAAGGAAAAGTTTGCTGAGAAAGGAAAGAATTGGTGTAGCTTCCCTCTAACTATGCTTGGGCTAAAAGGGAATATACCGCCTGAAAAATCAAATCTCCTAAACTTTATAGACTTCTAATATGATAGCAGAAATACCAACCCTAGAGCTAGAACAGTGTGATACAGTGGGAAGCCCAGGGCCCCTTGTTAATCACTAGTTCTGTGGGTTGAAACAAGTTACCTATGTTCCATCTGCCTCCAAATTCTCATTGTTAAAACTGTGCCATTAACTTCATAGAATTGTCATGTGATATATGAAAGCACTTTGCAAACTGTGCAGAGCTAGCTAAAAATATGAAATCATTACATGACAAAATACAGTAATGGTAATATCAATTTCTGGGGTAAATCTTATGATTAGTAATGATTACTCTTTCTTTACTACTGACAATGTTTAGACACATGTACAAGTTCTCTTGAAGCCCTATGTGAAGGCTCAGAATGACCCTTTTGACCAGCTAGTTTTATAAAGCACCCTGCGCCCTGAGTATGATAAAATCAAGGAAAGTTCCCGAATAAAGTGCGTTCCGTTCCAATGCCACCTGTGCCTCTGTCCCAACAGTTCTCAAGAGTGTTCTCTATCCTCTAATGCCATCAAATCTAAAGTGGTGTATTGCTGGCCTATCTGTGGCCACCCTCCAAGTCTGACTACTTTTTATTAGGAGGGTCTCAGAAGATGGGAATATGGGAAGAATGAAGTCAAGAAATCCACGGTCCAAGAGTATGAGAACAAGGCCAGGCTACTGCCCTAGATCTTTTTTCATACCAGATAAGGCTCCCATGGGAATAAGAGTTCATTTTTTCCACCCATGGAGTCAAGGATTAGACAAAGACACTTTGAGAAGGTTCTGTCCTCTAGCCACCCGTATTCATTTTATCATGAACTAGTAAAGTGCCTTTGCTGACCTAACGTCAAGGGTACCAAAGGTCTTTGGTCCTCCCTCTGAGTCTTATTCAGACAGGCATGAGAAATGAAAATCCACATGCAGAGGAGTTCTGTTTGTGTTGATCTGTATGCCCAGATGAACTGTAGGCATTGAGACTCTTCCTCCTCCATCCTACCCACTGGCATCTCTGCATGTGCTGAAGAGGACAGAGGAGACCAAATCGAGTCTCTAGGAGATGAACTGGGGATTTGCTAGCAAATAGATCCCCCAGTATGTGTTATTTTTTAGAACCTGATGTTCAGCGTTGAATATCAAGTCTATTACATCTCCAGCATGGAATTCATAAGCCCCTCCTACGTTCTGGATTGTAGAGTTGTTCGTTAGAGCTTGTATGGGGTCTTCATTCTTACGTAGCAGCGCCTCAAAAGGAGCTCGCCCCTTGTAGGCTGTATTGGGAGCCACTTGGCCGTAAATTAAATACAAACCATTCTGAAGTATTTTCAGCCTCCAATCAGCTGTCTTAGTCACACAAGAAGGCTCAGGAGAGGGCATTTGCCATTTTGAAGGTAATGGTCCTATAAGACATTTACAAGAAAGGCGGGGGAGAGAAAGCAAAAAAAAAAGGAAAGCATAGTTATTTAATTATTTCATCTTCTTCCTGATTATAGTTCTTTCCTACTTACAGGATGTTTCTTTACCCGGTCTATACTAGTTCTCTCCAACCACAATTTTAGTATTTTAAGTATCTACCTACTCCTTGTTTTAGAGAAACTCCTAAGTGCATCTCTTGCTTGGGGAGTTCTAAGGAAATACATTTAGAATAGGGACACGGGTTAAGTTTTAGGGTGGCACTTCATCTCTTGTCGATCGATATTTGTGAAAGGGAAGAAAGGAGGAAGGAAGAGAGGAATCACCCGCCAGGATGGTGATGACCAAAGTTGGCAGTGCAGGATGCATATTTGCCTTTCTCTGTGTAAATACTATTTACTATGTATCACTTTATCAATGAGATTTTTCTCATCAATCTGTATAAAATATAGCGCTCTCCTGTCACTCTCTCCCTTTACCTTGTTTTAGTTTTCTTCATAGAAGGTGTCACCATCTAGCCTATTATACATTGTTCATTTGTTTATTGTCTATCTTATACCCACTTGAATATAATGTCTTTGAGAACAAGTACTTCTCTATTTTGTCCATTGCTATATCTTCAGCACCAAAAAGAATTCCTGGTAGTACCCAGTATGTGCTCAATATATGTATCTTTTTTTTTTTTTTTTTTTTTTTTTTCGGTATGCGGGCCTCTCACTGTTGTGGCCTCTCCCATTGCGGAGCACAGGCTCCGGACGTGCAGGCTCAGCGGCCATGGCTTACGGGCCCAGCCGCTCTGCAGCATGTGGGATCTTCCCGGACCGGGGCACGAACCTGTGTCCCTTGCATCGGCAAGCGGACTCTCAACCACTGCGCCACCAGGGAAGCCCCCAATATATGTATCTTGATTGAATGATACAACCGTGTTCCTGAATTAGGTGCACTGTGTCTAAATTATGGCACTTTATGGGTATATATCATTCAAGATACACTTGGGATATCTTTATCCAAACCCTCCCAAAATAGCTACTGGTAAATTAATGAGTTTATAAATGGAAATTATTTGACTGTTTAAATATAAGTATCCCTGGTTTATTGCTGTCAAAGGGGATGGGGAAAGGGTCAAGACTTGTTTATTTTCATAGGAATATATGGAATTTACATATTTTCCTAATGTTAATTGTTTTACACAGAGGTGTGATTTCAGAATCCCAGGATGTGCTTTTACCTCCCAAAACACTTAGTCTGGCCTGTTCTCTGATTCTCCATAATTTTTGTTATGGAGGCAAAGCCTTTGTCACATAATTAGAAACCTTGATAAAAAAAAAAAAAGTACCCTGGAAGAGATAACATATTGACAAATTCTTATTTGTATATAAATGTCAGATATAAGGCTCTGAGGGTAGATTCTGAAGGAGAATGAAGGAAAGATCATTAAAGGAAGAAGCAAAGTCTCCCTGTATCTCCAATGAGCCCAGAGCCCAGTAAATTTCTTCCTGCTTGACCACGTAATTGACCATAGGCAAGTCACCAGGAAGGAGTGTCACTGGTTCTCATGTTTAATTCTGTGATGGGGGACACTTAAAGACCATCTGAGCATCACTTGAGGTTCTCAACTTTTACCACATCAAAAGAAAATTTCAACATATCATGAGGAGTTTCACTCCATTCACTAGAAAAACAAAAACAAATCACAAAGGCAGAGATAAGTAAAAAGAGACTCCCAATTTCCACAAAGCAAGGAAGCCTGGCTGTTTGCACTGTATAGGAAAACAGGAG
Organism: Aethalodelphis obliquidens; assembly: GCF_003676395.1. Classification (NCBI taxonomy): domain Eukaryota; kingdom Metazoa; phylum Chordata; class Mammalia; order Artiodactyla; family Delphinidae; genus Aethalodelphis; species Aethalodelphis obliquidens. The sequence continues at coordinate 7,747,724 of NW_020837999.1, read as the reverse complement.
TTGAAGTTAACTCTAGAAATATTCTTCTGTCAGCTGAAAATGGGTGTTTGTTTGACCTTAAACCAGTAAACAACCCAAAATATATTCATTTCAATTTTGTATGTATTCTAAAAAATGCCCTAAGGCTCAGGACGACTGTAAACTTTAGCGTGTCTTCTAAGCAAGTACCAGGTCACTATAAAGGAAAGTGACTCAGGAGCTAAGAGGAGAAGAGAAACGAGCAGAGAAGTGACCATTCCCCTAACTCTCATTTCTCATCTATATACTTAGAAACAAAAATCGCACCCTATACTCACTCTACTGGACGCTAGCAGTATGTGAAATATGAGAATGACTTTGAGTCTGTCACAGGGAAAGGTTGTAGAAATCTGAAACTTGTGCTTATTAAAACACAGAATTAAAAGTAGATTCCTGGATCTCAGATTCCCAGGCCTATGGGAGTGCTATGCATTCCTGCCCAGAGATGTGACCTTGAATGTAGTCTTCATCAGGGCATGGGCTTGTCCATCTGGTTTACCTCTGAAGCCTCAGCTCCTAGACAACTGCTTGGCACAAGATAAGCAGTTATAAATAGGAGCTGAGGGATGACTAAAATAGAATGCATGCTTTCTTAACTCTGGAGCTTGCCTTTTGCATCAAATGCTAAGGAAAGTAAAAAAGGAGGTATATGAGACATGTTACTCACCAAACTTCGCTATACAGGGCCCACTGGCAGTCTGTAGGGGAAGAAGAAGAATTGGTCAGGATGATGACAGTGTCACAACTTTCTTGATTGATTTACTTAGAGCCTCTGATTCCTGAAGCCGACTTCTTTTCCCTAGCCACATAAAGAAATCCCTCCCTCCCCCTTGTTTTGGATCTCTCAGCTTTCCTTTACAGATGGCTGGCGCCTTCCTTTACCTTTCATTACCCGGCTACCTTTTGGGTCTTCTAGGAAAAAGTTAAGAACTCCTTTTATCCACCTAATCGCTACCCACAGTGCAACTATTTGATCTTGGACTCTCCTCCTCTTGGGCTATAGAAATTTTCTATAAATAATAGTCTCTGCATCCCAGTGACTTCACAAGATGGTCCACTGGCATGTGAGAAAATAATAGAATTTCTATTTTAAATAACAAGTTAAGCTATAGAAATATTTACATTTCAGATTGATAATGTCTCCACTATTTAATATTCAGACAATCATGCACCATATACAGTGACTGAAATACCCTGAGGAGATCTCAGTTTCAAACTATTGCAACATACCACAGTTTACATGCTACAGGAATCCACCAGTGTGGTTGATTTTATAAATACAGATATTTAAACACTAAAGGCTTTAAGATACTTAGTAGTAAGGTAAGGTATACCCACACATGTTGTACCATGTAAAGTTCATTTGTTTCCTTGTGGCAAAGTGCTTAAGAGACTTTTCAGGCTTAAACATGATTATCATGTTATGAAATCCTTTTATAGGATTTCTCTGGCTGCTATGCTAGGAATAAATTAAAGGGTGACAAGAGCAAAAGCAGTGAGACAAGCTAAGAGATCAGTGTAATCATCTATGCAAGAAAGCATGGTGCCTCTGACCAAGGTGCTAGCCGTGGAGATGGTGATGAGTGACTGGAAATTGAGCCAACAGGAGTTCCTGACATGGATATGGATAAGAAAATGAGAAGAGACAAAGATGACACCAAGATTTGGGGCACGAGCAATTAGAAAGATAAAACTGTTAATCACTGAAATGAGCAAGATTTAAGAGGAGTAAATTGGGGGGAAAAGAGTCATGAGTTCATTTTTAAACATGTCAAGTTTGTGATGCTTTATCTGTAAGGATGGAATTTAAGGAGTTCTGATAATAAGAGTCTTCAGCTTCTGTGTGGTGCTTAAAGATATGAGACTGTATAAGAGCATCAAGTCAGTGGGTAAAGACAGACAGGAGTACTGGGGCACTGCAATGTTTAGAGGTCAGGAAATAAGAAAGAACCCACAAAGGAGCCTACGAAGGAAAGGCCACCTTGGTAAGGATTTTAATTATAGACCGTGGAATTTAAGTTGTCTAAGGAAGGAAGAAAAATCATGAATGGAGTGATGGGACAGTATATTTTTTAATTTTATATTTTTTATATAGCAGGTTCTTATTAGTTATCTATTTTATACATATTAGTGCATATATGTCAATCCTAATCTCCCAGTTCATCCCACCACCCTGCCCCCAACTTGGGACAATATTATTTTAATTAAAAAAAAAGAACTTTGCACTATTGAACAATGAATTTAAAATTTAGTGTCATAACACGGTAAGCACACTCAAAAATGCATTCTTCCATTTTGATCTATATTTCTTCATGAGGTAATTTTTCAGTTACGATGGTCAAAACGGTAACCATAAGGTAAATTAACCTAGACTATAACTTTCAAATTATTATATTAAAAAGTGTTAAACTAAGATTAAGAAAATAAACACATTTATCAAATTACTTTACTAAAATATTTCAATTATTTTAGAAATCTTTATATTATATATTTGCATATTATATAAATATAACATTTTGGTAAAAGCAAAATAGTTTTGCACTGTGGATAAACAACATTAAGCATATTATTTGGTTCATCCTTATAAATTTCTATTGTATATCTTAATATACAGAGTATTAGAACTTGTATAAATAAAACTTACAATAAATTAGCATATATATTGGGATTGTACTCAAGAACATTTTGTTGATAGAGAGGTGCAATAGAAAAGGTTGGGAAGTCACTGTTCTAGGAGATAAATCACTGGATTCCTACAATTTCCTTTGCTCTTGCAATTATTTCATCCTTACTTTGGGATTTCTTAGAAGAGATGTTAAAATTCAATTTAGTTTAACCCATAATAGGCATGTGATAGGGACTCAACTTCAATTCTCTCACTTATAAAATGGGGGAAATAGCAGCACCTAGCCTACTGAGGTTGTTTATGGGTTTAAATGAGGTAATTCTTTTTTTTTTTTTGTGGTACGCAGCCCTCTCAACTGTTGCGGCCTCTCCTGTTGCGGAGCACAGGTTCTGGACGCGCAGGCTCAGCGGCCATGGCTCACGAGCCCAGCCGCTCAGCGTCATGTGGGATCTTCCCGGACCAGGGCATGAACCCGTGTCCCCTGCATCGGGCAGGCGGACTCTCAACCACTGCGCCACCAGGGAAGCCCTAAATGAGGTAATTCTTATAAAGGATTTTGCCCAGATATTCTGTCTTGTCCTGCTTATTATTAGTGTTTTGATAATGATGCTGATTATAATGAAGAATTAAAACTTTGAGCACCTGCATTCCCAACATTATACTAGCACTGTAAGCAAGAGAAACTAATGTCATCTGTGGTCCTCGCCTCTTAAAAAGTTTATCATCTTTCTAGAAAGACATGATTAAACACATGAAGGGATTAGATAACAATCTAAATATAAAAGAGTTCCAAAATCTGTGCCACAGGTAACATCTATGTTGTCTACTCTCATGTATAAAGAGTGTGAGGAGAAGCCTAATGCCACAGACAAATTAATTACCAGAGGCAGAAATCCTGGATACTGCAGAAATCCTGTAGGCTGCTTTCATGTCTATTTAGAACTACAGAAACCACCACTGTGCTATTCTGTCATTATTGCCACAAATGAAAATCTGTCTAATCACAAAAATCCTCTGTTTGGTAGTGAGGCATAGTCCTGGGTTGAGGAAGTGGAATAGATAAGCAAGGAATACCCATTTTGTTAAAAGTCTTTTTTAACTTTATCTTCATTGTAAAGTCATTAATAATAATGGTGTAAATATGAATCGCTACCATCCACTGAGAGCCTACCATGGGTCAGGCACTGTACTATCTCATTCATTCTTACCACAACTCTGTGAAATAACCAACACACACATTTTCAGATGAGGAAATGAGGAGAAGGATTATGTAACTAGCCCAAGGTCATGCAGCTGATGAGAGGCCAGGCTAAGATCCAAACAGAGCCTGACTCAAAAGTCTCACTCCTGCCGCTCTGTGGAGCAGTTTGTATTTCTAATTTTGGTGACGTTTGAAAGGAGTGGGTGTCCACTTATAAAGAAGCATATGGGACTTTCTGTTTAGTTTAGTTAATTTATTTTTGCTTAGAAGGAGCAGTTGCTCTTGTAACCCCATTGTGATTTAAGCCCAGATTTACATACTTGGGGTAATAAATAATAATTATTTCTCCAAACCAACTCTAATCAGATCATCATTTGGAAATAGAATCTACTCTGCTTTTAAGTACAAGCACAACTTTCCCTTTGGAAAGTAGCCTTCATTTCATTGAAGCAGGGGACTCTCCTGACATTTGGTTTCTTAGAGACAATTTCTGTGAGGTTATTTTTATCTAGGGATGGACCAACTCCTTGGGCTCATAACCGATTCTTTCAGTGAAACGTCTTCTGAATGAAGAGGGGGAAAAAAGAAAAAAAGAATTCTCCCAAGGAAATTTCTGTTGATTGATTTCGAAGGAGCCAACCTTCCTGTCTAACACTTTTTGGATTAGTGCCTAGAGAGGCTGGAAAGTGGGATTTTGTATATAAAAACCAGAGTGGAGACTAAAATAATGTAAATTCCAAGGTCGTGGAGCATTATGAGGAGGTGGAAGTGGCCACCTCATAATGACCCACCAGCCATTCAGTCCTCTTTTCCAAAAATACTAATCTGTGGCCAATAGGGAAAAATAAGTGCAGGCAAGTGAAAAGTGGAATACAGGAGCTAATATCATCATTCCACTGTCAGTCAAGCATTGGCTTTTCCCATGGGAACTAAGCCTCCCTGGCATCCTGTCAGGATAATATCCTGAAAACCTTTCAAACGTCCCCAAATTTGGTACAAACTCTGGGCTATTCCTTTAGAGGCAGAACCTTTCATGGAGAAGCTGCAATATTGTCTAGGAGAGAGAATCTGGAATCAGAGTTCAAACACAGGGGATTGATCAAATTCAGTTCTGGCAAGAAGTATCCTAGTATGAGCCCTCCTCCTTCCCTTTGCAAGAGCAGTTGTGTGCCTCTGAGAAAGGCACTTCCTTCTCTCCCAGGCACTGGTTCCCCAGTCACACACAGGAAATGATGACACCTAGAACATATCCTGTGTGCTTCACAGTCATCTGGCTAATAGGATGTGATGTCTGGAGAAAGAAAAGGCACTTCCAGATTTAAGCTGTTGCTATTCTCACCCTTCCCCTTCTTCAGAAATCTAAACACTCAGAATTCCTGACAAGTTTTTTTTCTGCTCAAAGCTTAACTGTTCCAGAAAGTTCAGAGTTCTGCTTGATACATTCCTGAGACAGTGCGGATGTGATTACAAATTCCTCTGTTGTACTCACTTGTGTACAAATTAATGGGCTACTTGTGTAAAAACTTGCCCAAAGCTATACTTGCCCTAAGTTAACATCAGCAACTATAATGTACTGCTTCCTCCTGTATCTCTTCTCAAGTGCTTTCAAATATCTGAAGTAGTAAAACCGTATCTTTGAAATTTTAACTGACCAATCCCCCTTAGAAAAATGTTTCTACAGTCACTGATTTCATATCACAGCCCCTTCTGAGATGGGCATGTACTACCTTATTCTCTGCAAGGCTCAGAATCTTTAGATGTACCCAGGAATTGGCTAAATCCTAAATTAAATAAAGCATTTCTTATTTTCTTTTTGGTCAATGCTATGTAGTCAACAGTCACATTTCTACTAAGAACCTCATGTACCTACCTCCCTTCCCTTCCCTAGACCCACAACTTGGACTGGAGCTCAGTGGGAAATTCCTGATAAGCATCAGGGCCTTCCCAAATAAAGTATTTCCTCTTTCCTCCATGAAGCCTTCCCTGATCAACCTAGCCCAAAGTCATTGACCCCCTCTTGACCTCCTAAAGCATTTATGTTCTATACTGTCCTTAGCTAAGTTATTAATCACTGTATTTTATAGCTAGAAGGGACATTGTAATGAACAAATCCATTTGCCTACCACCATTTTTCAGATGAAGAAACTGAGAACCAGAAAGATTAGATACCTTTCAGATGCATACAGCTAGTTATTGAGAGACATAGAATCTGTATCTTCTTACTCCTAGTCCAGTGCCATTTCCCTCCTCAAAGATATGCTAACCATCTGTAACTTACCTTATTGTCTTTTATTATCTTTTTGTGTCTTTTTCCTCAGTAAGAGTGTAGCTTGCACCCCATTCCTTGAGGGCAAGCATCGTGTTTTACATCTTCTTATTCCACCAAGAGCAGAGTTCCAGAAAACACTCCACAGGCATCTGTCAACTGACTGATTTAACTGATCCCATCTAACTTAGTTCTGCAGCTAACATTTAGTATTTTCTACTACCTTTCATCTTAAACACTTAGATAAGCCTCAAAAGCCATATTGCCGTGACAAAATTGGAATTATATTTACATTATCTGTACCCACATGACTCTTTCTTCCAACTAGCTCTAACAGTACTGAGTGACAATGATAATAACTAGACTTATAAAAGAAAAAAGGAGTATAATAAATAGCAACCTTAGGTACTGTTGTCTCCTTACCTTGAGTGGAAGAAAAGTAAAGATTAGTGTACTGAAGGAGCAAAGTAATAGCAAAATAACTATTGTTGAGTAGAGTAGCCATTTCTTCCAGGATGGTCTCTGTGCTCCTTGAGGACTTGAATGGCCTAAAGGCATAATCTCCACGTGGCTCAAACTCATTCTTTGCAGGAATGAGAGCTGTGGAAAACAAACATTCACAAGTGATGAGCACAGTCAGTTTTGTAGTATTATGGTAATTAGTAGTGGGTGTAAGAGGCGGGGTTTTCCTTCTGATTCTGTGTGTTGGAAAATGATACTCATAGGCTAAGTGCTGAATCTCATTTGGCACCAGGCCAAATGCACTGAAAGGAACAGAGGGCTACAAGCCAACACAAACACAGAGGACAAAATACAAAACAAAAGAAGAGAAGTTAAGAGGGGGGAGAAAAAATTATTTCCTGACGCAAGAGGAACTATGGAACTGTGCAGTATTACAAATTATTCCAGATAAGAAAATCACTGTTTGTAAGAAAAAATAAAGTTCAAGATTAAGCCCTATCATACTCCAAATATCATATATGTGTGAGGCAGTAGATCAGGGAGCTAGGGAGACTGGAATGCATGGTTTGGAAAAAACAGTTCCATCAATTTCTAGTGTATAAAATGTGTTCATTCTGAGTGTGTTTCATGTTTGGTAATTGCAATCATTGTTGCTTTTGTTGTGGTCATCCATTTACAGTGCTTGGTGTCAGTTTATTTATCTCTTGTAAAAATAAAATACAGTGTGTGTGAAAAAAAAAAGTGTGTTCGTTCTGAGATGGTCTCTAGAAAACACCAAGTGTATTACTAGAATTTAATTTTTAAAATATGTCAATACGAGAAGCTTAATTCTTTTATGTCTCACCATTTAAAAACTCTGAAAATTCAATGCTGGCATCAAATAGAAATTAAGTTATCATACAAAAGGACATATTCTTGCACCCTGTCCTCCAGTCTGAGCTTACATTCTATTCCAAAAACCTTGAGTTTTCTTCCTGGCACCAAAAATACCAATTTACTACAAAATTGAGGAAGTTCCCTGGTTCTCTGTACCTCAGTCTTTCCATTTGTTAAATGGAATGCCTACCTTTTCTTTTTACCCAGTGCCAGAATCATGTTCTAGAAAGAACACGGACTTTTAAATCAGACAGACCTGAGAGGGGGGGCCTGGTGTTGCCCAGCCCTTATCTGCTCAGTGGCCTGCAGCATGTTACTTGACTCCTTTGTTTCCTTCCTTGTAAATGGAGAAAATTTCCACTTCATAAGGCTTTTTCGAGAATGAAATAGATGTGAACGTTTGGCTCATAAGAAGTGTTCCATAAGTGTTTCTCTCTTCTCCACCCTTCTGAGAGATGTTAAGACTGAATCAATTATGAAATTCTAGAAAAGAATGATTTTTTTAACATTTGCCACAGGGTATAACTCAACTGAAGTTCATTTAAATAAAAGGAGGTAAAATGAAAGTATTTTGAAGAAAAAATTTCTCCTCTAAGAGAGAATCAAAGATGTTTTAAATTAGGGAAAAAGCCTAGAGATTGAACATCCTCATTTCTGAAAGAGGACGCTAAGGATAATAGAAGTTGAGAGGTGTATCACACCACTAATGGCTGGGTAACAGTGGAGTGGGGACCTGAGCCCAGAGATACTGTCTTTTAACCCAATCATCTTTTTTTTTTTTTTTTTTTAGTACCACACTAATTGTAGCAATATTTCTCACTGAGTTGTCAGATTTAACATGGCTCTATTTTATCTTGATCAATAAAGTATCTCTGAAGAAAAGTCACTGAGTCACACGGGAATAATTTTTTAATACAACCATGTTTTGTGGCTCTCTCCTAGATGCTGTGATGCAGAGGTTAACAGCAAAATGACTCCAGAAGAGTGATGCATTCTACCTACAACTCTTCCCTTGTATCATGTCTGAAATGCATACGCACCAGCACAGAATTTAAAACTGATTACTGAAAAGTCAGACTATTTCCTCTGTGTTTCTCATTTGTTCCTTCTCCTAATTCCTCTCCAAATTTTAGATGCAAGTGCCTCTGCTTGCTCAATTCAGTAAATATTTATTTAAATAAGGAACTGTTCCAAATAAAGTCCAGTTCCTTCTTCTGCCCTTAACTAAGATTAGGCTCTGGAATATCCTGTTTAATTAGTTTAACCTTCTGAACATATCTTTAAAAAGATGACATGCTTATCTCCAGAAGAATACATTCCAAGCACAAGGAACTATATTCAATATCTTGTAATAACCCATAATGGAAGAGAATGTTAAAAGAAGAACATAAGTATTTGTATATATATGTATAACTGAACCACTGTACTGTGAGAGAGCATTAGATAGACATTGGATTCCTCCAAAATCAGGTCTGCAGTCCCTGCCACGTTCCCCTTATACACTATTTACCATGACTTTATGCTTGTGATAGTGTATGGCATGGCTTATTCAGTGAAAAATATTCAGTGTGTCAGAACTCAGGAGCACTACACAGCTGATTTTGCCTACTCTAGATATCAGAGTATTTGTTGTTGGAACAAATAAGGCCCAGGTGGCCTGAAGATACATACATAAATGGATGATAGGTAAGAGGAAACAGACAGACATAATACATAAATATGGTTTTAAACTTGGAATTTTATGAAGGCAACAACGGTCTGTGTTAAGATTAATAAATGCCTACTCTGTAAAGAGAATTGTGTAAGCTCTATACATAAATAGATATATACATACACATATAAATATATATTTACATACATATACATATTTACATATTATATGTACAATAAATTCTAAAAGTTATATGGAGACATATACCTCTCCAGATCATTTTCTCTAAGGAACTAATAACAACTCTAACCAGGGTGGTCTAGGAAACAGTTTGAATTAAAATTATGTTTTTCTTCCACGACTTGGGGATCCTCTTCTATACCCTAAATTCTCTTGTTCTGTGCTGTTTTTGCATGTCCATTTTTTGCGAGCCCTTCCCAAATTCTTCATTGTTTGTCTGTGTTTTACTGAATCTAGTACAGTCTTTAAGCAACAAGTCTATTGACAAATTTCCATGGAAGCCTTCCTGTTCCAGGCACCTGCCTTACCACTAATCTCTAAGAAAGGCTGTGTGGGGCTGTATGTCCCTGTCTAGCCGGAGTTCTCTCTGTGAGTGGCTTCTTGTTGTCTTGGGGAGGTGTGGGGGGCTGTCCTCTCTGGCCTAACCATTATTGTGTCAGTATCCCGGCCATGGAAGGAGCATCTTAAACACATTTTGCTGGGAAGGATTACTTCCTGCTTGGAATCTGGACTGAAAATAGATTTTCCGTTATGCAACATGGCATAACACTTCCTAATTAAAACCATCAAACATCACCCTAGAAGCCGTAATGACAGGGATTTGCTATTAAAGCATATCTTGCCCAATATCAAATGGATCGCCAGAGAACTATATTTCACCTATCAACCAAATTAAATAAGAGGGTCTTAATATTCCTGAGATTAAGCATCTCCCAAATCTCCTGGATTTCCTTGGGTAGCCCTGGCAGATGGGGATGGGAGAGGTATTTTTCCCTTTATGATTCAACTTGTTTTCCTCATTTGACAAACTACCACACACGAGCTCCACCAGTGGAGAACAATCAGCACATTCACTGTATTCGACACCCAACTGTGACATGTGTTCATACAGAAATCTGGGAGACACTCTCTTCTGGTTTTCCATTTTTAGTACTGGTCTTAACACCATCCAATTTAGATACTCTGGCTCATGGCTAGATTGGTTGGTTTGGGCACTGAGAACCTACATGAGTAAAGAAAGTTTTGGTTTTTCTACATGAAATGATTCCAAAATATAGCAAAAGAACGTTACCCCCTTGCTCATTTAGAAAATATTACTGACTGCCTTCTATGTACCAAGTATGTAAAGAACTTAAGTACTAATAGAAAAGGGCCAGTCCATATCTTCAAATTTCTTATCACTTTTGGTTTGGTTTGGTTTGGTTTTTAAAGGTAACTAGGGAAAGAGACAAATATACAAAGCAATATGAGGAGAAGTGTGTAATAGGACAAGAACCAAATACCTGACCTCACTTGGGTTAAGGGGAAGTTTTATAAAGGAGGCGATGACTAGGCTGATATATACGTCTAAAAAGACGTTACCAGGTGGAAAAAACCTCATAATATCCCACTCCCCTAAGCTAATCAATTTGTATAAATTTACTAATATGATATATATTGATAATATATATTTATATATTATGCTATCAGCAAATTATGTATGCTATATATAGTACAATGTGTGTGTGTGTATATATATATATATATATCTATATATATATATATATATAGATATAGATATAGTGTGTGTGTAGTCTTACAGTGTTTTCAGGCACTTTACTTGGCAATGGAGAAATCAGGAGTATGACAGGACCTCTGATCTTAAGGAATCCATTGTCTGGTAATTGCTGGTTCTCTTACATTTGAGTCTTCTAAACTTGCATTGAAAACATGTTTCAATTTCAAGACAAGTTTCACTTATTTCTCTTTTCTTTTTTCTGTATGATTTTATGTAACTTTCCCAATTTCCTAAGTGCGAATTGCCAAGGCATCTGGAGTTGTTCAGGCCAAGATACTTGTCTATCTGGTTTGAGGACTCCAGCCCCGAATGGATGTCTCACTATAAAGAGGAAATCTCAGGCTGGTATGCCAATGGAAAAAATGCTGAATCACAGACAACACTGTGGAATGCTGCTTGATGAAATGGTGCCAGCTGAAGGTAGCAAGCAACTTCCATTAGCTAAATAAAGAATAAACAACCCTGAAGAGGAAGCTATGAATATTATGGAAAGATAAGGCCTAACGTATTTCAGGTCTTTCATCACCCAGCAAGCCTAAGGGAAATCTCTTTGGCTGAAAGTAAGGATATTCTCCACCCAACACATACACGGCCTCTTACATCCTCTCCTGGTCCCTCATCTCATGAATTCCTAGATTTTGTCATGTACCGGCTGCTCTGATGGCAACACCACTGAGTGTTGATTTCAAATGTAAACCATAAAAAAAAGAAGATAGAAAATTATAAAGAGTAAAAACAAGAAAAATATATATTAAAAGCCTATTCTCTTCCAGTCACTGTGTTTAAAGTTTCACATGCATTATTAGGTTTATTTAATCTTCACAACATTAGAAAGTAGCCCTTATTAGTCCCATTTTACGGATGAGAAAATTGAGGTTAAGAGATGTTTAAGAACCAAAGTCACAAAACTACTAAAATTCAAATCCAAATCTGTCTAACTCTAAACCCTATTTTTTCCATTCTGTCTTGATGCATTAATAAGTACCTGAACATGGCTTTAGTAGGCGAAGAATTTTAAAATGAGAAACAATTTACAATGTTAAGGATCCTTACGTGCTCCATTTCTGAATATGATATCTACTAATATATCTTTTGAAGAAAAAGCTCTTACTAGATAGTACTATCTTTTTCAAACAGGCATAATTCTTTGCTTTGTCTTTGTCATGCTTTGTCATTTCAAATTCTTCTTTTTATTCCCTCTTAATCTCAAAATGACTCAGGTTTCCAGACAGAGCCAGAGTTGAAATCAAATTTTAAATTAGGATAAAGACAGTACTTGCTATTTCCAGTTCCAAAACTATTTCCAGCCAAAAAATTTCCTTAAGCAATTTTTCTTAGCAAAAAAGAGAAAAAGAAACCCTTTATACTTTAATACTGTATATATAGCAAGCATTTACTTTAAATTTTATCCATATTAGTTTAAGGAAGAGAGTAATAGTAAAATTTGTGGGCAAATACAGAGTCAGAGAGAGTATTAATTAAAAGAGAAATTTAGAGCCAAGTAGAATTGTGGGAACCCAAAGGACGGGTTAGTTGTGGTAGTTTAAACATAGAAGAAAATAGAGGTCCTAGAAGGCTTAAAGGGAAGATAGGACAGTAACTGTGGTAAAGATGACAGATGATTTCAACAATCATTAGTCATTCATGAATATGCTGAAAACACAAAGACTGGTGTGAAGATTCTTCTGATAGTAACAATGTTGACAGCAATCACAGCATCAACAACAGCTAACCTTGTTTGAGCACCTTCTGTCTTTTAAGTAGGAGTTGATCAGCCCATAATAAAGACTTGACCATGCTGATACGAAGTCAACCAAGTTGTAAGACCTTTTTAGGTTCAGAGTAGGAAATATGCAAATTCGCCATCAATTTGTATTTATATGAACACATTAAGTATGCGGTTTGCAAGTGAATGGAGGGACAAGAAAACTTAATGGTATGGACTTTTGAAATGAATGAGCTAAGGAAGGGAGAAATGGTTCCTGGCTTTTCCAAGTCCATCCTGCCTTTGTCTACCTCAGTCTCATATAGTGGCTTGAAGCTCGTGGACATGGGGAGGCAAGAACTTCCCAGCTTATATTGCTCTGCAGTGTTTTGAGGTAGGAGAAAGAGCTTTAGGAAAGCACCTAAGTTTTCCCATTATTACTCTCATCCTTAAATTAATATGAAGGATAAAATTTTAAATAAATGCACACACATATTATAGTTCTATTCATTTCCAATCACATAATAAAGTAGCCAGATTTCTTAAGTATATATTTAGTTGCTTATTTCACACACAAAGAAAATGGCAGAATATTTGGACGCTTCTGAATCTAAAGTTGAAACCAAGCAGAACCCTGTGCACACCTGCACCCCCACCCCGCCCCTCCCCTCTATGTCCCCTGCCTTTTGTTTGTAGAAAAGTTGAAATCTCCCAGGCCTCCCTGAGTCACAAATGAGCAGGCTCAAGCAGTTAATGATTAGGACAATAGAGCTGTAACATGGAGGAGCCAATTTCGACTCCATGTTTCATCTGTTTCTTTGACTTTAACCTTCGCTTTTAGTTGCTTTTGTTATTATAATCATACATAATGGCCTTCCCTCTGGGGAACCCTACCCACCTGTGGGTAACTGCAAGAAAGAAGAAATTAACACATCCCCTCCCTGAGGATGGCCATTCCAGGAGATGTTTTGCAAGATTGATGGCCCTTTTTACTCTTCTTCCCCGGCTCTCCCTCTCTATTGTGCCTTTTTTACTTTACTTCTCTGATTCTATAAAAAACTGACCCCAATAAGATGTTTTTTTGGGGACCCTAATCCGCCATCTTCTTGGTCTGCTGGCTTTCCGAATAAAGTCGTATTCCTTGCCTCAACACCTCGTCTGCCAATTTATTGGCCTGTCGTGAGGCGAGCAGAGTGAGCTTGGACTCAGAGTCACAGACTCTTTCAGTGCCTGATGCACATTCCTGAGTCGTTTTACAGATACTGTAACTGCCACCAGAGGAAAAAGCTAACTGCACATTAACCAGACTGTAACCATGACATAAACTGCTCCATCTTGAGCAGTACTGAATCTATGGCTAGCACAATTCCAAGAACTGGCCTCAAGAGAATGGGATTAACACTATTGCTCATAATAATCTATGTCTTTGTGGGCATCAAAATAATTGTAGCTTGCTTTGGCCATATATGTAAACAGGCAACTAAAACTGTCAACAAAGAGATGCTACAAATACATGTTTACTTCTTCCACTCTAAGAATACAAAGCCCTATGTCAGCATGAAGAAGTTACAGAAGACAGACCTTTGCCCATAATTCCATAGAAATGGAATGATGTCTGACAGTGGGGATTTGTAAGCAGCTTGTTGCAGGAAAGAGCTCTTTGCAGGAAAGAGCTCTCTGCAGGAGATCCCTTTTGTCTTGTCACTTTAGCAAAGCTATATTTTAACTAACCTCTGACCTAAGCACATCTTTCAGATCTTTTGATCACACAAAGCCTTGTCTAACCTGTTGGTTCTTTCCTTAGATCAAAGAAACAGAAGTGAAGAATAAGTAATTAACAGATGACGAGATCTTTTCTCCAGCTTCCCGTTCAGTAATCTCATGAACAAACTGTGTGAACAAGATAGCATCTATAGAAAGATCACAAGGAGTCAACAGGCCTGCACCCAGTGGGAGATGGTGATGAATCTGACCCTCTATCTCAATGATTAACTGAGATTACTTCCCCTTTTTCCCTTTAAAAACTTTCATGGCCAAACAGAATCTTCAGAGTTGGTCCTAGGACATGAGTCCACCTTCTCCTCAGATTGCTGGCCTTCTGATTAAAACAACCTCTCCATTCCTACCAGCACTTGTCTCGTAAGTATTGATTTTTGAGCAGCAAGCACCAGACCTGAGTTTGGTAACAAAATGTGAGTGTACAGATGGTATCTTTGGGATGTTCTTTTGTCATCTTGTAATCCTAGAATGTAAAAGCTGGAAAGGATTACTTTAACTCCCTCAATTTTCCATTGAGGGAACTGTGGACACAGAGAGAGCCTACTTAAGACTCTTGATGAACTACTACTATTTCTCAAAGTACTTAAATACCTAATTAGAAAATATTGAAGTGCTATTTCTGGTCCAAGATGTTGATATAGGAGGCTCCTGAACTCTCCTCTTCCCACAGACACACAAAATACACAACTACCATGAAAAAATTCCCTCTTAAAGAAATTCGAAAACTAGCTAAGCAACTCCTACATATTGGATGAATGAGAAAAAAACCCACATTGAAACTGGTAGGAAAGGCTGAGACACAGTCTCACCATAAACCCCATCCCCAGTATAGCACCATACCACTGGGAGGGAATCCCCAACTCCCAGTTTCTCCATGAGGAGCAAAGGATTTGGACTCCCTATCTAGCACCCCAACTTTTAAGACTCCCACCTGAGGAGTGGGCCCCCAAAGCACCTAGCTCTGAAAGCCAGTGGGGCTTGCACCTATGAGACCCACAAGACTACAGCAAACAAAGAAAATAGTTTTTAACAGGTTCTAGAGGACTCTAGTGGCTATCCCCTCTGGGTTTATCAGGAACAGACAAAAAAATGCCCAACTTCTAGTCTTTCCTTGAAAAAGACCTATTTACATACATTAAAAGCTGCTGCCTGAGGACCAGGCCTCTCTTTTAGCACACATCTAGGGGCTAAATGCCATTCTCCCCAGAGACTAGGGAAGCATCGGAGGACTTCCCCACCTTGTCTCTCTAGCTTGCTCCAAATTGTTAATATCTCCCAGAAAGGAGGTTGTACACACATCTTTAGTTTTAGCTGCTGCTACATAAGAGACAAGCCCCTAGATCACCTGGCTCTGATAGCCAATGGGGCTTGCCTGTGAAATTCCCATAGGACTGTAGCAAACAAAGAAACAGTTCTGCTCACAGGGCTCAGCACAGAGTGAGCAGGCAAAAAAAAAAAAAAAAAAGCCCATCTCCCAGGCTTCCCCTGAAAAGGGTCTATGTGAATACTTTAAAAGCTGCTGCCTGAGGATCAAACTTCTAAATAACACACATCTAAGGACTGAGAGATTTTCCCTGGAGGCCAGGGAAACCTATTGACATACCCTGCCCTCTCCCTCTTGCTCACACTAAGCCACTAATATCACCCTGGAAGAAGCTTGTACACATGTCTGGTGCCCCAGCTTTGGCAGCTGCCACCCAAGAAATAAGCCTCTGGGTCACTGACTCTCACAGTCAATGGATCTTGCATTCCCAAGTCCCACAGGACCGTATCCTGTGGGATAGCACTAAAGCAGTGCTTAGTGGGTATAGGAGCCCCACCCACCCCCGATTCTATATACCACCCCCGATTCTATATACCACCCCCGATTCTATATACCGGGGCCAAATGCAGAAGGAGGAGGCAAAAGTTCCCATCTCCCAGTTTAATCCCTGGAAGGGGCCTAACTACATACTTTCCGAGAAGCTGCCTGAAGGTCCAGCTTTCAATCAACCTGAATCTAGGTGCTGATGCAATCCTCCTTTTGGGACACTGACAGGTCTTAGCACACCCTCAATTACAGGGAGGCCCAAAGACAAAGAACATGCCTTGGACAATCAGAAAAGTTTGAGAGATAAGCAAGAGCTCAGGCTGGGCTGACTGACAAGGTTCATCGTACATGAGACCACTCTGTCAAGACTGGGAGAGGTGGCTGTTTTATCTAATGTGCAGAAATCAACACAGAGAATCAAGGAAAATTAAGAAACAGAGGAATATGTTACAAAAAATAACAAGATAAAATCCAGAAACAGATCTTAATGAAATAGAGACATGATTTACATGATAGAGAGTTCAAAAATAGCAGTCATAAAGAAGCTAACCAAAGCCAGGAGAACAATCCATGAATAAAGTGAAAACTGCCGTAAAGAGAGAGAAAATATTAAAAAGTATCAAAGAGAAATCACACAGTTGAAGAATGAAATAACTGAACTGAAAAATTCTATACAGGGGTAGACTAGTTCAGGTAGAAGAAAAGATTAGTGAAATGAAGATGACACAGTGGAATTCATCCAATCAGAGAAGCAAAATGAAAAAGAATGAAGATAGCTTAAGGGATTAATGATATAACATCACACTGACCAATATACACAGTATAGGGGCCCCAGAAGGAGATGAGGGAAGGAAGGACAGAAAGCTTATTCAAAGGAATAACAGCTAAAAACTTCCCTGATCTGGGGAAAGAAACAAACATACAGATGCCGAAGGCCGAGAGACTTCCAAATACGATGAACTCAAACAGACCCACACTAAGCACATTATAATTAAATCACCAAAAGTTAAAGACAAGGAAAGAAAAGACAAAGACAAAGTTCAAGAAAAAAAACAACTTGTTGAGTATGGATTCTGGGAGAAGGGGAAGATGGCGGGAGAGTAAGACGCGGAGATCACCTTCCTCCCCACAGATACACCAGAAATATATCTACACGTGGAACAACTCCACAACAGCTACTGAACGCTGGCAGAAGACCTCAGACCTCCCAAAAGGCAAGAAACTCCCCACGTACCTGGGTAGGGCAAAAGAAAAAAGAATAAACAGAGACAAAAGAATAGGGACGGGACCTGCACCACTGGGAGGGAGCCGTGAGGGAGGAAAGGTTTCCACACACTAGGAAGTCCCTTTGCGGGTGGAGACTGCGGGTGGCGGAGGGGGAAGCTTCGGAGCCACAGAGGAGAGCGCAGCCACAGGGGTGCGGAGTGCAAAGCAAAGAGATTCCAGCACAGAGGAGCGGTGCTGACCGGCACTCACCAGCCCAAGAGGCTTGTCTGCTCACCCGCCGGGGCGGGCGGGGCTGGGAGCTGAGGCTCGGGCTTCGATCAGAGCGCAGGGAGAGGACTGGGGTTGGCGGCGTGAACACAGCCTGCAGGGGGTTAGTGCACCACGGCTAGCCAGGAGGGAGTCCAGGAAAAAGTCTGGAGCTGCTGAAAAGGCAAGAGACTTTTTCTTCCCTCTTTGTTTCCTGGTGCGTGAGGAGAGGGGATTAAGAGCGCTGCTTAAAGGAGCTCCAGAGACAGGCGCGAGCTGCAGCTTAAAGCGTGGACCCCAGAGACGGGCATGAGACGCTAAGGCTGCTGCTGCCACCACCAAGAAGCCTGTGTGCGAGCACAGATCACTATCCACACCTCCTCTCCCGGGAGCCTGTGCAGCCTGCCACTGCCCGGGTCCCGTCATCCAGGGACAACTCCCCCAGGAGAATGCACGGCGTGCCTCAGGCTGGTGCAATGTCACGCCGGCCTCTGCCGCCGCAGGCCTGCCCCCCCCTCTGTGCCCCCCCCCCCCCGGCCTGAGTGAGCCAGAGTCCCTGAAGCAACTGCTCCTTTAACCCTGTCCTGTCTGAGCGAAGAACAGATGCCCTCCAGCGACCTACACGTAGAGGCGGGGCCAAATCCAAGCTGAGCCCCAGGAGCTGTGAAAACAAAGAAGAGAAAGGGAAATCCCTCTCAGCAGCCTCAGAAGCAGTGAATTAAAGCTCCACAATCAACTTGATGTACCCTGCATCTGTGGAATACATGAATAGACAATGAATCATCCCAAATTGAGGAGGTAGACTTTGAGAACAAGATTTATGACTTTTTCCCCTTTTCCTCTTTTTGTGAGTTTGTATGTGTATGCTTCTGTGTGAGATTCTGTCTGTATAGCTTTGCTTCCACCATTTGTCCTAGGTTCTATCCGTCCGTTTTTCTTTTTTTAAATTTTTTTCTTAATATTTTTTAGTTTAATAACTTTATTATATTTTATCTTACTTTATTTTATTTTACTTTATCTTCTTTCTTTCTTTCTTTTTTCCTTCCTTCCCTCCTTCCTTCCTACTTTGCTCCCTTCTTTCTCTTCCTTCCTTCCTTCCTTCCTTTCTTTCTTTCTTCTACTTATTCTTTCTTTCTACTTTTTCTCCCTTATATTCTGAGCCATGTGGAGGAAAGGCTCTTGGTGCTCCAGCCAGGAGTCAGTGCTGTGCCTCTGAGGGGGGAGAGCCAACTTCAGGACACTGGTCCACAAGAGACCTCCCAGCTCCACATAATATCAAACGGCGAAAATCTCCCAGAGATCTCCATCTCAACACCAGTACCCAGCTTCACTCAACGACCAGCAAGCTACAGTGCTGGACAACCTATGCCAAACAACTAGCAAAACAGGAACACAACCCCACCCATTAGCAGAGAGGCTGCCTAAAATCATAATAAGTCCACAAACACCCCAAAACACACCAGCAGACGTGGACCTGCCCACCAGAAAGACAAGATCCAGCCTCATCCACCAGAACACAGGCACTAGTCCCCTCTACCAGGAAGCCTACACAACCCACTGAACCAACCTTAGCCATTGAGGACACCAAAAACAACAGGAACTACGAACCTGCAGCCTGCAAAAAGGAGACCCCAAACACAGTAAGATAAGCAAAATGAGAAGACAGAAAAACACACAGCAGATGAAGGAGCAAGACAAAAACCCACCAGACCTAACAAATGAAGAGGAAATAGGCAGTCTACCTGAAAAAGAATTCAGAATAATGATAGTAAAGATGATCCAAAATCTTGGAAATAGAATACAGAAAATGCAAGAAACATTTAACAAGGACCTAGAAGAACTACAGATGAAACAAACAACGATGAACAACACAATAAATGAAATTAAAAATACTCTAGATGGAATCAATAGCAGAATAACAGAGGCAGAAGAACAGATAAGTGACCTGGAGGATAAAATAGTGGAAATAACTACTGCAGAGCAGAATAAAAAAAAAGAATGAAAAGAACTGAGGACAGTCTCAGAGACCTCTGGGACAACATTAAACGCACCAACATTCGAATTATAGGGGTTCCAGAAGAAGAGAAAAAGAAAGGGACTGTGAAAATATTTGAAGAGATTATAGTTGAAAACTTCCCTAATATGGGAAAGGAAATAGTTAATCAAGTCCAGGAAGCACAGAGAGTCCCATACAGGATAAATCCAAGGAGAAATACGCCAAGACACATATTAATCAAACTGTCAAAAATTAAATACAAAGAAAACATATTAAAAGCAGCAAGGGAAAAACAACAAATAACACACAAGGGAATCCCCATAAGGTTAACAGCTGATCTTTCAGCAGAAACTCTGTAAGCCAGAAGGGACTGGCAGGACATATTTAAAGTGATGAAGGGGAAAAACCTGCAACCAAGATTACGCTACCCAGCAAGGATCTCATTCAGATTTGATGGAGAAATTAAAACCTTTACAGACAAGCAAAAGCTGACAGACTTCAGCACCACCAAACCAGCTTTACAACAAATGCTAAAGGAACTTCTCTAGGCAAGAAACACAAGAGAAGGAAAAGACCTACAATAACGAACACAAAACAATTAAGAAAATGGGAATAGGAACATACATATCGATAACTACCTTAAATGTAAATGGACTAAATGGTCCAACCAAAAGACACAGATTGGCTGAATGGATACAAAAACAAGACCCATATATATGCTGTCTACAAGAGACCCACTTCAGACCTAGAGACACATACAGACTGAAAGTAAGGGGATGGAAAAAGATATTCCATGCAAATGGAAATCAAAAGAAAGCTGGAGTAGCAATTCTCATATCAGACAAAATAGACTTTCAAATAAATACTATTAGAAGAGACAAAGAAGGACACTACATAATGATCAAGGGATCGAGCCAAGAAGAAGATATAACAATTGTAAATATTTATGCACCCAACATAGGAGCACCTCAATACATAAGGCAAATGCTAACAACCATAAAAGGGGAAATCGACAGTAACACATTCATAGTAGGGAACTTTAACACCCCACCTTCATGAATGGAAAGATCATCCAAAATGAAAATAAATAAGGAAGCACAAGCTTTAAATGCTACATTAAATAACATGGACTTAAATGATATTTATAGGACATTGCATCTAAAAACAACAGAATACACATTTTTCTCAAGTGCTCATGGAACAGTCTCCAGGATAGATCATATCTTGGGTCACAAATCAGGCCTCGGTAAATTTAAGAAAATTGAAGTCGTATCAAGTATCATTTCCAATCACAACGCTATGAGACTAGATATAAATTACAGGAAGAGATCTCTAAAAAATACAAACACATGGAGGCTAAACAATACACTACTTAATAATGAAGTGATCATTGAAGAAATCAAAGAGGAAATAAAAAAATACCTAGAAACAAATGACAATGGAGACACGACGACCCAAAACCTATGGGATGCAGCAAAAGCAGTTCTAAGAGGGAAGTTTATAGCAATACAATCCTATGTTAAGAAACAGGAAACATCTCAAATAAACAACGTAACCTTGCACGTAAAGCAATTAGAGAAAGAAGAACAAAAAAACCCCAAAGTTAGCAGAAGGAAAGAAATCATAAAAATCAGATCAGAAATAAATGAAAAAGAAATGAAGGAAATGATAGCAAAGATCAATAAAACTAAAAGCTGGTTCTTTGACAACATAAACAAAATTGATAAACCATTAGCCAGACTCATCAAGAAAAAAAAGGAGAGGACTCAAATCAATAGAATTAGAAATGAAAAAGGAGAAGTAACAACTGTCACTGCAGAAATACAAAAGATCATGAGAGATTACTACAAGCAACTCTATGCCAATAAAATGGACAACCTGGAAGAAATGGACAAATTCTTAGAAATGCACAACCTGCCAAGACTGAATCAGGAAGAAATAGAAAATATGAACAGACCAATCACAAGCACTGAAATTGAAACTGTGATTAAAAATCTTCCAACAAACAAAAGCCCAGGACCAGATGGCTTCACAGGCGCATTCTATCAAACATTTAGAGAAGAGCTAACACCTATCCTTCTCAAACTCTTCCAAAATACAGCAGAGGGAAGAACACTCCTAAACTCATTCTATGAAGCCACCATCACCTTGATACCAAAACCAGATGAGGATGTCACAAAGAAAGAAAACTACAGGCCAATATCCCTGGTGAACATAGATGCAAAGATCCTCAACAAAATACTAGCAAACAGAATCCAACAGCACATTAAAAGGATCATACACCATGATCAAGTGGGGTTTATTCCAGGAATGCAAGGATTCTTCAACATACGAAAATCAATCAATGTGATACACCATATTAACAAATTGAAGGATAAAAACCATATGATCATCTCAATAGATGCAGAGAAAGCTTTTGACAAAATTCAACACTGATTTATGATAAAAACCCTGCAGAAAGTAGGCACAGAGGGAACTTACCTCAACATAATAAAGGCCATATATGACAAACCCACAGCCAACATCGTCCTCAATGGTGAAAAACTGAAAGCGTTTCCACTAAGATCAGAAACAAGACAAGGTTGCCCACTCTCACCACTCTTATTCAACATAGTTTTGGAAGTTTTAGCCACAGCAATCAGAGAAGAAAAGGAAATAAAAGGAATCCAAATCGGAAAAGAAGATGTAAAGCTGTCACTTTTGCAGATGACATGATACTATACATACAGAACCCTAAAGATGCTACCAGAAAACTACTAGAGCTAATCAATGAATTTGGTAAAGTAGCAGGACACAAAATTAATGCACAGAAATCTCTGGCTTCCTATACACTAATGATGAAAAATCTGAAAGTGAAATCAAGAAAACACTCCCATTTACCATTGCAACAAAAAGAATAAAATATCTAGGAATAAACCTACCTAAGGAGACAAAAGACCTGTATGCAGAAAATTATAAGACACTGATGAAAGAAATTAAAGATGATACAAATAGATGGAGAGATATACCATGTTCTTGGATTGGAAGAATCAACATTGTGAAAATGACTCTACTACCCAAAGCAATCTACAGATTCAATGCAATCCCTATCAAACTACCACTGGCATTTTTCACAGAACTAGAACAAAAAATGTCACAATTTGTATGGAAACACAAAAGACCCCGAATAGCCAAAGCAATCTTGAGAACGAAATATGGAGCTGGAGGAATCAGGCTCCCTGACTTCAGACTATACTACAAAGCTACAGTAATCAAGACAGTATGGTACTGGCACAAAAACAGAAAGATAGATCAATGGAACAGGATAGAAAGCCCAGAGATAAACCCATGCACATATGGTCACCTTATCTTTGATAAAGGAGACAGGAATGTACAGTGGAGAAAGGACAGCCTCTTCAATAAGTGGTGCTGGGAAAACTGGACAGGTACATGTAAAAGTATGAGATTAAAAAAAAAAAAAAAAAGTATGAGATTAGATCACGCCCTAACACCATACACAAAAATAAGCTCAAAATGGATTAAAGACCTAAATGTAAGGCCAGAAACTATCAAATTCTTAGAGGAAAACATAGGCAGAATACTCTATGACATAAATCACAGCAAGATCCTTTTTGACCCACCTCCTAGAGAAATGGAATTAAAAATAAATGGGACCTAATGAAACTTCAAAGCTTTTGCACAGCAAAAGAAACCATAAACAAGACCAAAAGACAACCCTCAGAATGGGAGAAAATATTTGAAAATGATGCAACTGACAAAGGATTAATCTCCAAAATTTATAAGCAGCTCATGCAGCTCAATAACAAAAAAACAAAGAACCCAATCCAAAAATGGGCAGAAGACCTAAATAGACATTTCTCCAAAGAAGATATACAGACTGCCAACAAACACATGAAAGAATGCTCAACATCATTAATCATTAGAGAAATGCAAATCAAAACTACAATGAGATATCATCTCACACCAGTCAGAATGGCCATCATCAAAAAATCTAGAAACAATAAATGCTGGAGAGGGTGTGGAGAAAAGGGAACACTCTTGCACTGCTAGTGGGAATGTGAATTGGTACAGCCACTATGGAGAACAGTACGGAGGTCCCTTAAAATACTACAAATAGAACTACCATATGACCCAGCAATCCCACTACTGGGCATATACCCTGAGAAAACCATAATTCAAAAAGAGTCATGTACCAGAATGTTCATTGCAGCTGTATTTACAATAGCCCAGAGAAGGAAACAACCTAAGTGTCCATCATCGGATGAATGGATAAAGAAGATGTGGCACATACATACAATGAAATATTACTCAGCCATAAAAAGAAACGAAATTGAGCTAGTTGTAATGAGGTGGATAGACCTAGAGTCTGTCATACAGAGTGAAGTAAGTCAGAAAGAGAAAGACAAATATCGTATGCTAACACATATATATGCAATTTAAGAAAAAATAATGTCATGAAGAAGCTAGGGGTAAGACAGGAATAAAGAGACAGACCTACTAGAGAATGGACTTGAGGATATGGGGAGGGGGAAGGGTAAGCTGTGACTAAGAGAGAGAGTGGCATGGACATATATACACTACCAAACATAAAATAGATAGCTAGTGGGAAGCAGCTGCATAGCACAGGGAGATCAGCTCGGTGCTTTGTGACCGCCTGGAGGGGTGGGGTAGGGAGGGTGGGAGGGAGCA
The DNA here is from genome assembly GCF_003676395.1 of Aethalodelphis obliquidens. Taxonomy (NCBI): domain Eukaryota; kingdom Metazoa; phylum Chordata; class Mammalia; order Artiodactyla; family Delphinidae; genus Aethalodelphis; species Aethalodelphis obliquidens. Next base: position 7,723,374 of record NW_020837999.1, on the reverse strand, counting down.
AGACGCCAGTGGAAGAGATATGGGAATATATGTATATGTATAACTCATTCATTCTTTTTTAAAGCAGGAACTAACACCATTATAAAGCAATTATACTCCAATAAAGATGTAAAATAAACAAATAAAAACAAAAAAAACCACAACAACTTGTCAATCATAATCTCCCAATTCATCCCACCCCTCCTTTCCCCCTTGGCATCCATATATTTGTTCTCTACGTCTGTGTGTCTATTTCTGCTCTGTAAATAAGAGAGTCTATACCAAGTTCTTCAGATTCCACATATATGCATTGATATATGATATTTGTTTTTCTCTTTCTGATTTACTGCACTGTGTACGACAGTCTCTAGGTCCATCCATGTCTCTACAAATGAGCCAATTTCCTTCCTTTTATGGCTTAGTAATATTCCGTTGTATATATGTACCACATTCTTTATCCATTCCTCTGTTGATGGACATTTAGGTTGCTTCCATGTCCTGGCTATTGTAAATAGTGCTGCAATGAACATTGGGGTGCATGTGTCTTTTTGAATTATGGTTTTCTCTGGGTATATGCCCAGCAGTGGGATTGCTGGGTCATATGGTAGTTCTATTTTTAGAGATCGGGATTGACATATATACACTATTTATACTATGTATAAAATAGATAACTAATGAGAACCTACTGTATAGTGCAGCGAACTCTGCTCAGTGCTCAGTGGTGACCTAAATGAGAAGGAAATCCAAAAGAGAGGGGATATATGTATATTTATAGCTGATTCACTTATCTGTACACTATAAAGTAACACAATATTGTAAAGCAACTATACTCAATAAAAAATACTATTAATAAGAATTTAATAAAAAAATGTTAAAAAAAAAAAAAAAGAGTGAAATAACTTATCACATACAAAGGAATCCTCAAAAGACTATCACAAGATTTTTCAGCAGAAACTTTGCAGGCCGGAATGGAGTAGCATGATACATTCAAAGTACTGAAAGAAAAAAAAAAAAAAGGCAACCAAGTGCTTCCCTGGTGGCGCAGTGGTTGAGGGTCCGCCTGCCAATGCAGGGGACATGGGTTTGTGCCACGGTCCGAGAAGATCCCACATGCTGCGGAGCAGCTGGGCCCATGAGCCATGGCCACTGAGCCTGCGCCTCCAGAGCCTGTGCTCCGCAACAGGAGAGGCCACAACAGTGAGAGGCTCGTGTACTGCAAAAAAAAAAAAAAAAAAAGCCAACCAAGAATACTATACCTGGCAAAACAACCCTTCAGAATTGAAGGAGAGATAAAGAGTTTTCTAGACAAGTACAGCTGAAAGAGTTCATCATCACTAGATTGGTCTTACAAGAAATAGAAAGAGAAAGAGTTCTTTAACCTAAAACAAACATAACATAGATTCATAACAGGAACATATTAAAGTATAAACTGATTGGTAAATGTAAATATATGGTTAAATTCAAAGTCTTCTGATGTTGTAATAATAGTGGGTATGTCACTTACAACTCTAGTATTAAAGTTGACAAAAGTAGTAAAAATAATTATAATAATTTGTTAAGGAATACACAATGTAATAGTTGTAAATTGTGACATCAAAAACATAAAATGTTCTGGGCAATTTATAAATGTAGAATTTTTGTATATGTTCAAAGTTGTTGTCATCCTTAAAAAGACTCTTATAAAATTATCTGTTTTATGGAAGCCCTATTGTTACCACTAAGTAAAAACCTATAGTAGATACACAAAAGAGAAAAGGAAAGAAATCTAGGCATATCACTTAAGAAAGTCATCAAACCACAAAGGAAGAGAGCAAGAAAGGAATATAGCAACCAGAAAAAAAATTAACAAAATAGGAAGAGCAAATCCATATCTAAAAGCAATTACTTTACGTGCAAATGGACTAAATTCTCCAGTCAAAACACATAAACTGTGAACTTTCCTGGTGGTGCAGTGGTTAAGAATCCACCTGCCAATGCAGGGGACACGGGTTCAAGCCCTTGTCTGGGAAGATCCCACATGCCATGGAGCAACTAAGCCCGTGTGCCACAACTACTGAGCCTGCACTCTAGAGCCCGTGTGCCACAACTACTGAAGCCCACATGCCTAAAGCTCATGCTCCACAACAAGGGAAGCCACTGCAGTGCGAAGCCCACGTTCTACAATGAGGAGTATCCCCTGCTCGCTGCAACTAGAGAAAGCCCACACGCAGCAACAAAGACCCAATGCCGCCATAAATAAATAGATGGATTAAAGAAAAACACATAAACTGACTAAATGGATTAAAAAACAAGATCTACCTATATGGTGCCTACAAGAGACTCATTTCAGCTTTAAGGACACAGACTGAAAATAAAAGGATGGAAAAAGATAGTCCATGCAAATGGAAGCCAAAAGAAAGCAGGGCTAGCTATACATCAGACAAAATAAACTTTAAGCCAAAGACTGCAATAAGAGACAAAAAGACGTTATTATATAACAATAAAGGGCTCAATTCATCAAGAAGAGATAAAGATTTGTAAATATTTATAGGAGCACCTAGATAAATAAAGCAAATACTAACAGACCTGAAGGAAGAAGTAGACAGTGACAGAATAATAATAGGGGACTCTAATAACCCACTTTCATCAATGGATAGATCACCCAGACAGAAAATCAGTTTTAAAAAATGGACTTAGGGCTTCCCTGGTGGCGCAGTGGTTGAGAGTCCGCCTGCCAATGCAGGGGACACGGGTTCGTGCCCCGGTCTGGGAAGATCCCACATGCCGTGGAGCGGCTGGGTCCGTGAGCCATGGCCGCTGAGCCTGCACGTCCGGAGCCTGTGCTCTGCAACGGGAGAGGCTACAACAGGGAGAGGCCCGCATACCGCAAAAAAAAAAAAAAAAAAAAAAAAATGGACTTAAACTACATTTTAGACCAGAAAGACTTGACATTTATAGAGCATTTCATCCAGCAGCAGCAGAATATACATTCTTCTCAAGCGCACATGAAACATTCTCAAGGACAGATCATATGGTAGGCCACAAAAAAAGTCCCAATAAATTTAAGAAGACTGACATCATATCAAGTATCTTTTCCCACAGCAACGGTAAGAAACTAGAAATCAATTACAAGAACAAAACTGGAAAATTTACGAATACGTGAAGATTAAACAACATGCTCCTGAAAAAAGATCAGTGGGCCAAACAAGAAATCAAAACAGAAATCAAAAAATAGCTTGAGATAGATGAAAATGGACATACAACATACCAATATCATGGGATGATGCAAAAGCATTTCTAAGAGGTAAATTTATAGTGATAGACACATACATCAAGAAAAAAACAAAGATCTCAATTAACAACCTAATTTTACACCTCAAGAAACAGAAAGAGAAGAACAAATTAAGCCCAAATTAGGCAGGAAGAAGAAATAACAAAGATCAGAGTGAAAATAAATGAAACAGAGATAGAAAAAAATAAACAAAATAGAAAACCTTTAGCTGGACTAACCAGGAAAAAAAGAAAGGACTCAAATAAATAAAATTATAAATGAAAAAGGAGACATTACAAGTGATATTACACAAATACAAATAGTCATAAGAGACAACTAGGAAGAATTATACACAAACAAATTGGACAACCTAGAAGAAATGAATAAATTTCTAGAATTATACAACCTACCAAGACTGAATCAGGAAGAAACAGAAATTCTAAACAGATCAATTACTAATAAGTAGATTATTGATTCAGAAAGCTCCCAAAGGAAGTTCAGGACTAGATGACTTCACTGTTGCATTCTACCAAACATTTAAAAAAAGAATTAATACCAATCATTCTCAAGTTCCTTCAAAAAATGGAAGGGAGGAGAACACTTCCAATGCATTTTACAAAGCCAGCATTACCCTGATACAAAAACCAGACAATAATCCTATAAGAAAAGAATATTACAGGCCAATATCCATGATGAACATAGATGCAAAAATCCTCCAAAAATATTAGCAAACCAAATTCAACAGTACGTTAAAGGATCACACACCATGATCAAGTGGGATTTATTCCAGGGATGCAAGGAATGTTCAGCATCTGCAAATTAATCAATGTGATACAACTGTGATACACCACATTAACAAAATAAGGGATAAAAATCAATGATCATCTCAATAGATAAAAGTACAAGCATTCGACAAAATTCAACATCCTTTCACGTTAAAAAAAAAAAAAAAAACCTCTCAACAAACTGAGTATAGAGGAAATGTACCTCAACACAATAAAGGTCATATATGAGAAGTCCACAGCTAACATTATACTCAACAGTGAAAAGCTGAAATTTTTTTCCTCTAAGATCATGAATAAGAAAAGTCTGCCCACTCTCACTACTTTTATTAATATTGTTCTAGTAGTCCTAGCCAGAGCAATTAAGCAAAAAAAGGAAATAAAACACATCCAAATTGGAAGAAGTAAAATTGTCTCTATTTGCAGATGACATATGTCATACACAGAAAACCCTAAAGACTCCATCAAAAAAACTGTTAGAACGAACATATGAATTCAGAAAAGCTGCAGGATAAAAAATTAATATACAAAAATCGGTTGCATTTCTATACACTAACAACAAACTATCAGAAAGACAAATTAAGAAAACAATGCCATTTATAATTGCATCAAAAAGAATAAAATACCTAGGAATAAATTTAAGCAACATGAAACTTTTGTATACTGAAATCTGTAAGACATTAATTAAAGAAATTGAAGGAAACACAAACCAATGAAAAAAATATTACATGCTCATGGATTAGAAGTATTAATATTGTTAAAATGTCCATCCTACCCAAAGCAATTTACAGATTTAATAATCTCTATCAAAATTCCAATGGCATTTTTCACAGAATTTTTTTAATTCTAAAATTTGTATAGAATGAAAGACCCCAAATAGCCAAAGCAAACTTGAAAAAGAACAAAGCTGGAGGCATTACACCTCCTGACTTCAAACTATATTTTAAAGTTATAGTAATCAAAACAGTACGGTATTGGCATAAAAACAGACCATAGATCAATGGAACAGAACAGAGAGCCCAGCAAAAAACTCATGCATATATGATCAATTAATTTATAACTAAGGAGCCACAAATATACACTGGAAAACAGATAGTCTCTTCATTAAATGGTGTTGGTAAAACTAGGCAGCCACATGCAAAAGAATGAAACTGGATCCCTATATTATGCCATACACAAAAATCAACTGAAAGTGGATTAAAGAACTGAATGTTAAGACCTGAAACCATAAAAATCTTAGAGGAAGACATAGGGCGTAACCTGCATGACATCAGTCTCAGCAATGATTTTTTGGATTTGACACCAATAGCACATGCAACAAAAGCAAAAATAAACAAGTGAGACTACATCAAATTTAAAAGTTTTTGCACAGCAAAGGAAATCATAAACAAAATGAAAATAAAACCTACAGAATAGGAGAAAATATTTAAATCATATATCTGATAAGGGGTTAATATCCAATATATATAAAGAACTCACTTAACAGCAAAACTAAATCTGATTTTAAAATGGACAGAGGAACTGAATAGACATTTTCCCAAAGAAGACATACAAGTGTTCAACAGGTGTATAAACTTCATTCTCAACATCATTAATAATCAAGAAAATGCAAATCAAAACCACAATGAGATATCACCTTACACCTGTTAGAATGGCTATCATCAAAAAGGTAAGAGATAACAAGTGTTGAGAAGGATGGTGAGAAAAGGGAATCTTTTTGCACTGTTTGTAGGAATGTAAATTGGTGCAACCACTATGAAAAACAATATGGAGTTTCCTGAAAAAATTTAAAATAGAAATATCACATGATCCAGCATTCCTACTTGTGGGTATAAATCAAAAGAAATGAAAACAGAATCTCAAAAATATATCTGCAATCCCATGTGCCTTGCAGCATTATTCACAGCAGCTAAAATATGAAAACAACTTAAATATCCATCAAGAAAAGAATCAATAAAGAATCACTATATATATACAATGGCATATTATTCAGCCATAAAGAAGGATATCATACCTTTTGTGACAAGATGGATGAAGCTTGAGGGTATTATGCTAAGTGAATTAAGTCAGAAAAAGACAAATGCCACAAAATATTACTTGTGTATGGAATCTTAAAAAAAAGCTGAACTCAAAGGGACTAGAATAGTGGCTACCAGAGGCTGGATGGCAAAGGAAAAGGGAAGATATTGGTCAAAAAGTACAAACTTCCAGTTATAAGGTATAAAAGTTCTGAGGGTCTCATGTACAGCATACCAAATATAGTTAATAATACTATACTATATTCATGAAAGTTGCTCAGAGAGATCTTAAATGTTCTCAACACACACACACACACACACACACATTCAAAATAGTAATTAGGTGATGTGATTCAGGTGTTAATGCTAAGATAATAATTTTGCAATATATGTGTATCAAATCAACATGTTGTACACCGTAAACTTACACAATGCTATATGTCAAATATATCTCAATAAAGTTGAGGGAAAAAAAGAAAGTAAATATTGTAATAATATCACCCTAGTGATCATTAAGTATTAATACATAAAAGGTTTACTGATACAAAATACTGAATGCTAACTTCCCTCAAATTTTCAAAGAAAGTGTTTCAGTAGGTACTTTGGAAATTTTTTTTAAATGGCATAAGATATAGACTTTACAAAAATGTACAAACCCTTAAAAGAAACAATAACTGAATTCCCTTGATAAATATACTTTATATAACAGTAGAAATTTTCAAAAATCCAGAAAAATACAATAGTTAAAATCACACATAACCTAGTATAACCACTGTTAACATGTAGATTTTATTACTTTCCTACCCTTTTTTCTGTATCTACAAAACAAATAAGATCAATAGTCCAAACTTATCAATTTACACACAAAGAAGGATTTATTTTTCCAATAACTAATGCCAAAGTTTGCCCTTTTTGCAATCTCACCCACTTACCCACCACTCCCTACCCCACACACCTATACATGTAAGCTGTGGCAGTTGGGAAAGAGGTGGTAAGGATGTTACCTGCTTTCTCTCCATCTCACATTCCCTGTGCCTTGGCCCACCAGTTCAGCATGAAGGCAGAGAGAACACATGCGGAGTTGGAGGGGAGGAGGGGAGACTGCTCAGGCCAGCAGAGGCCATTAGTGGAGATTTGGTATTACTTTGTTGGGCCATGATCCCTTTGGGTTACCCATTAGTGGTTGGGATATGTATTAAGTTTCCTATTGCTGCCACTATTAATTATCACAAATGTAGTAGTTCAAAACAGCAACCATTTATTATCTCATAGTTTTGTAGGTCAGAAGTCTGAGGTACTCAACTGGGTACTCTGCTTAGGATCTCACAAGGCTGAAATAACACTTCAGCCTTCTTATCCGAAGGCTCTGGGGGAGAATCTTCTCTAGGCTCATTCAGGCAGTTGGCAGAATTCAGTTCCCCTCCATCTTCAAGCCAGCACTGGTGGGTCAAATCCTTCTCGTACTTCAAATTTCTCTGACTCCCCCTTTTCTAACTCCAAACATCAAAAGTTCTATGTTTTTGAGGACCTTTGTGATTACACTGGGCTCACCTGGATAATCCAGGATAACCTCCCTATTTTAAGGTGCATAACCTTCATTACATCTGCAGAGTCCCTTTGGCCATATAAGGAAATGTATTCACAGGCTCTGCTGATTAGCGTGTGGACATCTGTGCGTGGTCCTTCAACCTATCATAGGACCAGCTGGTCCTTTGTTGCCTTCTGATGTCAGGGAGTCCTTTGGAGAGCACTGCTGCATCCTTCCTTCACTCCCAATAGGTTATTTCCAGGGGTCTCCCAATGCAGGTTCATCTTTCTCCGCAAGAGTCTTTTGGGTAAATAGCCACTCCCTGCCTGTTACTCCCTCCATGACATGGCCGAGGCTCACGTTAGATCAATGTCATATGTGCCTTATTCTGCGGAGATGAGAGACAGGTGTGGGGCATGAAGAGAAGCCGTGCCCTGACACACTAGGTCATTCCTCTAAAAGACTTGTCCACACAGGTGATCTTCTAATATTTGTCCTTACTGCAAATGACCCCTTTCCCCAACTCTAGCCATTTTGTCTATATAGGAAAAGGGATGTTGCTATAACATTGGGTGGAAGGCACCTCTTTGTGAAATCTGAAAAAGGCAGTTTTTGTACTTAGAAGTTTCACGTTAGAACATAACATCCACTTGTGTATTCTTGGCTATGAGCTATCTCTACAGTAATTCCTGTACCAGTCACAAAGAGGTAAGGCATTGCAGGGGAAAGGATGGATGCATTTTTTATATATACAAATTTAGAGTCATACTCTTCATGCAGTTACATAACTTGCTTTTTATACTTAGTATAACTGGCATTGCCTTTAAATAATCTACAAAATAATATTTAATGGCTGCATTGCATCCATATTGAATGGATATAGCTTATTCTTGGAAATTATTTTTAAGTAATTTTTTAAATATTGAGGAATATAAAAAGTAGTATATAATCAAGTGCTTTCACATGGATGTTTCTTCCTCTCTTTGGTGCTAAACAGTGTAAAAAAAATTCAACAGGAAGTGTTCAGGTGACCCTACCCACTAAAAGAGTTATTAGGAATTATAGTCTATATCCTCAATATTATTACCTGTGCTCTAAACTGGACATAATGGTTATTCAAGTGTGAGGTGAGGGCTTGTTTAGAATAGATGTCTAAGCTCTAACTAGTGTTCCTTTTGATACACTACAAGTTTCTTCAGCTGAGAGACAAACTGCCTAAGGGTTATGTGAGAAGGCTCAGTGCTGTTCTGCCACTGAAAGGGTCTAGTCATTACAGGTTACAGTTTTTCTTCTTTGTATTTGAGAAAGGGTTCTTAGTATCTTCTGGTTTCCTGCTCAGGGGAAGCTCTTACTCCAAAATAGGCTATTAACTGTATTAGCTTATGGCAGGAATCTGCTTACTAGAAGTACCAATAACAGAGAGGCCAGTATTAGACAAAAATCACCCTTCAGTTTTTCCCATTCTTAATCTTGTGCTAGCCAACTCTTAGCATCCTCTGAAATTCAACCAAGCACTACTTCCTAGAGAAATCATCCCTTGACTTTTTCATCTTAGTTAAGTGCCTCTTCCATTTGTTCCCAAACCTCACCATATTTATCCATATTTTAGCATTTACCATCCCACAGTATAAATCATCTGCTTACTTATACATCTTCTCCATTGGGGTGTAGGACTCTAGAGGTGATTTTTTAATCTCTTTACATCCAAAGCCTACCTAAGGCCAGGTTCATAGATAATGCTTAATGAGCACTGGATGGATTAATGGATGGCTTTACTAACATTAGATCATCACAGAGTAGCACCCATGCTACTGGTACTAGCACAAATTCAGCTCCTAAGGCTTGAATTTATAAGTACCATATTCATCCCACTAATCAATCACCTATCAACAGGGCTAAATCTATGCTGAAATGTTTGCTTCACATTTTGGTTAATCATTTTTTCCCCTAAATATCGTGACACCAATAACAACATTTTTATTGTACAGCTAAGACCTGGTGGTCTTATGGCTGGCTGTAATGCTCCAGCCTCTCTCTCCTATGAGATGCTGATTGCCAAGGAAAGGAAGCAGAGCAGTGTTTGTGCTCTTCATGTTGCCTAAACCCTGTTGTATAAACAGCAAGAACCATATTGGTCTTATCCAAACTGTACACCCTGCCAGTGATTTATAATAATCAGGATCTTACTAGACACCCTGTAGACACTAGTGATTATCCTGTACATCTGTCTTCTGATGTACATCAAACCATGTTTTAATCTGAACCCTGCCACAAAACCACATCCTTGTTAAAAAAGTAAATACAGACTAGATATTTTTTTAACATCTTTATTGGAGTATAATTGCTTTACAATGCTGTTAGTTTCTGCTTTATAACAAAGTGAATCTGCTATAAATATATCCCCATATCTCCTTGCTCTTGCGTCTCCCTCCCTCCCACACTCCCTATCCCACCCCTCTAGGTGGTCACAAAGCACCGAGCTGATCTCCCTTGCTATGCAACTGCTTCCCACTAGCTATCTATTTTGCATTTGGTAGTATATATTAGTCCATGCCACTGTCTCACTTCGTCCCAGATTACCCTTCCCCCTCCCCATGTCCACAAGTCCATTCTCTACATCTGAGTCTTTATTCCTGTCCTGCCCCTAGGTTCTTCAGAACCATTTTTTTTTAGATTCCATATGTATGTGTTAGCATATGGTATTTGTTTTTCTCTTTCTGACGTACTTCACACTGTAGACAGACTCTAGGTCCATCCACCTCACTACAAAAAACTCAATTTCATTTCTTTTTATGGCTGAGTAATATTCCATTGTATATATGCGCCACATCTTCTTTATCCATTCATCTGTCGATGGACACTTAGGTTGGCTCCGTGTCCTGGCTATTGTAAATAGAGCTGCAACGAACATTGTGGTACATGATTCTTTTTGAATTATGGTTTTCTCAGGGTATATGCCCAGTAGTGGGATTGCTGGGTCATATGGTAATTCTATTTTTAGTTTTTTAAGGAACCTCCATACTGTTCTCCATAGTGGCTGTATCAATTTACATTCCCACCAACAGTGCAAGAGGGTTCCCTCTTCTCCACACCCTCTCCAGCATTTATTGTTTGTAGATTTTTTGATGATGGCCATTCTGACTGGTGTGAGGTGATACCTCATTGTAGTTTTGATTTGCATTTCTCTAATGATTAGTGATGTTGAGCATCCTTTCATGTGTTTGTTGGCCATCTGTATGTCTTCTTTGGAGAAATGTCTATTTAGGTCTTCTGCCCATTTTTGGATTGGGTTGTTTGTTTTTTTGATATTGAACTGCATGTGCTGCTTGTAAATTTTGGAGATTAATCCTTTGTCAGTTGCTTCATTTGCAAATATTTTCTCCCATTCTGAGGGTGGCCTTTTTGTGTAGATTATGGTTTCCTTTGCTGTGCAAAAGCTTTTAAGTTTCATTAGGTTCCAGTTGTTTATTTTTATTTTTATTTCCATTTCTCTAGGAGGTGGGTCAAAAAGGATCGTGCTGTGATTTATGTCATAGAGTGTTCTGCCTCTGTTTTCCTCAAAGAGTTTTAGAGTGTATGGACTTACATTTAGGTCTTTAATCCATTTTGAGCTTATTTTTGTGTATGGTGTTAGGGAGTGTTCTAATTTCATTCTTTTACATGTAGCTGTCCAGTTTTCCCAGCACCACTTATTGAAGAGGCTGTCTTTTCTCCATTGTATATTCTTGCCTCCTTTATCAAAGATAAGGTGACCATATGTGCATGGGTTTATCTCTGGGCTTTCTATCCTGTTCCATTGGTCTATATTTCTGTTTTTGTGCCAGTACCATACTGTCTTGATTACTGTAGCTCTGTGGTATAGTCTGAAGACTGGGAGCCTGATTCCTCCAGCTCCGTTTTTCTTTCTCAAAATTGCTTTGGCTATACGGGGCCCTTTGTGTTTCCATACAAATTGTGAAAATTTTTTGGTAGTTTGATAGGGATTGCATTGAATCCATAGATTACTTTGGGTAGTATAGTCATTTTCACAATGTTGATTCTTCCAATCCAAGAACATGGTATATCTCTCCATCTGTTTTTGTCATCTTTGATTTGCTTCATCAGTGTCTTATAGTTTTCTGCATATGGGTCTTTTGCCTCCTTAGGTAGGTTTATTCCTAGGTATTTTATTCTTTTTGTTGCAGTGGTAAATGGGAGTGTTTCCTTAATTGCTCTTTCAGATTTTTCTTCATTAATGTATAGAAATGCAAGAGATTTCTGTGCATTAATTTTGTATCCTGCGTTTACCAAATTCATTGATTAGCTCTAGTAGTTTCTGGTAGCATCTTTAGGATTCTCTATGTATAGTATCATGTCATCTGCTAACAGTGACAGCTTTACATCTTCTTTTCTGATTTGGATCCTTTTTATTTATTCTCTGATTTCTGTGGCTAAAACTTGCAAAACTATATTGAATGATAGTGGTGAGAGTGGACAGCCTTGTCTTGTTCCTGATCTTAGAGGAAATGGTTTCAGTTTTTCACATTGAGAATGATTTTGGCTGTGGGTTTGTCATATATGGCCTTTATTATGTTGAGGTAAGTTCCCTCTATGTCTGCTTTCTGGAGCGTTTTTATCATAAATGAGTGTTGAATTTCGTTGAAAGCTTTTTCTGCATCTATTGAGATTATCATATGGTTTTTATCCTTCAATTTGTTAATATGATTTACACATTGATTGATTTGTGTATATTGAAAAATCCTTGCATTCCCGGAATAAAAATATTTACAGATTTTCCCGTGAAACTGATATCAAGTCTTATGGCATTGTGGTCAGAAAAGATACTTGATACAATTTCAATTTTCTTCAATTTACCAAGGCTTGATTTGTGACCCAAGATATGATCTATCTTGGAGAATGTTCCATGAGCACTTGAGAAGAAGTGTATTCTGTTGTTTTTGGATGCAATGTCCTATAAATATCAATTAAGTTCATCTTGTTTAATGTATCATTTAAAGCTTGTGTTTCCTTATTTATTTTCATTTTGGATGATCTGCCCATTGGTGAAAGTGGGGTGTTAACGTCCCCTACTATGATTCTGTTACTGTCAATTTCCCCTTTTATGGTTGTTAGCATTTGCCTTATGTATTGAGGTGCTCCTATGTTGGGTGCATAAATATTTACAATTGTTATATCTTCTTCTTGGATTGATCACTTCATCATTATGTAGTGTCCTTCTTTGTCTGTTGTAATTGTCTTTATTTTAAAGTCTGTATTGTCTGACATGAGAATTGCTACTCCAGCTTTCTTTTGATTTCCATTTGCATGGAATATCTTTTTCCATCCCCTCACTTTCAGTCTGTATGTTTCCCTAAGTCTGAAGTGGGTCTCTTGTAGACAGCAAATATATGGGTCTTGTTTATATATCCATTCAGCCAGTCTATGTCTTTTGGTTGGAGCATTTAATCCATTTACATTTAAGGTAGTTATTGATATGTATGTTCTTGTTACCATTTTCTTAATTGTTTTGGCTTTGTTATTGTAGGTCTTTTCCTTCTCTTGTGTTCCCGCCTAGAGAAGTTCCTTTAGCATTTGTTGTAAAGCTGGTTTGGTGGTGCTGAATTCTCTTAGCTTTTCCTTGTCTGTAAAGGTTTTAATTTCTCCATCGAATCTTAATGAGATCCTTGCTGTGTAATCTTGGTTGTAGGTTTTTCCCCTTTCATCACTTTAAACATATCCTGGTACTCCCTTCTGGCTTGCAGAGTTTCTGCTGAAAGATCAGCTGTTAACCTTATAGGGATTCCCTTGTATGTTATTTGTTGTTTTTCCCTTGTTGCTTTTAATATTTTTTCATTGTATTTCATTTTTTACAGTTTGATAAAATGTGTCTTGGTGTGTTTCTCTTTGGATTTATCCTGTATGGTACTCTCTGCACTCCTGGACTTGACTATTTCCTTTCCCATATTAGGGAAGTTTTCAACTATAATCTCTCAAATATTTTCTCAGTCTCTTTCTTTTTGTCTTCTTCTTCTGGGACTCCTATAATTCAAATGTCCGTGTGTTTAATGTTGTCCCAGAGGTCTCTGAGACTGTCCTCCATTCTTTTTATTCTTTTTTCTTTATTCTTCTCTGCAGTACCTATTTCCACTATTTTATCTTCCAGGTCATTTATCCATTCTTCTGCCTCAGTTTTTCTGCTATTGATTCCTTCTAGACAAATTTTTGTTTCATTTATTGTGTTGTTCATCTTTGTTTGTTTGCTCTTTAGTTCTTCTAGGTCCTAAATGTTTCTTGTATTTTCTGTCTTCTATTTCCTAGATTTTGGATTATGTTTACTATCATTAGTCTGAATTCTTTTTCAGGTAGACTGCCTATTCCTCTGCATTTTTTTGGTCTGGTGGGTTTTTACCTTGCTCCTTCATCTGCTGTGTGTTTCTCTGTCTTCTCATTTTGCTTAACTTACTGTTTTTGGCGGTCTCCTTTTTGCAGGCTACAGTTTCATAGTTCCCATTGTTTTTGGTGTCTGCCCCCAGTGGCTAAGGTTGCTTCCGTGGGTTGTGTAGGCTTCCTGGTGGAGGGGACTGGTGTCTGGGTTCTGGGATAAGGCTGGATCTTGTCTTTCTGGTGGGCATGACAGGTCTGGTGGTGTGTTTTGGGGTGTCTGTGACCTTATTATGATTTTAGACAGCCTCTCTGCTAATGGGTGGGGTTCCTCTCTTGCTAGTTGTTTGGCATAGCATGTCTAGCACTGTAGTTTGCTGGTTGCTGAGTGGAGCTGGGTCTTAGTGTTGAGATGGAGATCTGGGGGAGCGCTTTCGCTGGTTTATATTACATGGCACCAGGAGGTCTCTGGTGGACTAATGTCCTGAACTCTGCTCTCCCACCTCAGAGGCACATGCCTGACACCTAGCTGGAGCACAATGACACTATCAGCCACACAGCTCAGAAGAAAAGGGAGAAAAAAGGAAAGTAAGAAGGAAAAAATAAAATAAAATGAATTTATTAAAATAAAAAAATTATTAAAAAGAAAAAGAAAGAAGAGAGCAACCAAACCAAGCAACATATCTACCAATGATAACAAGTGCTAAAAGTGCACTAAAAAATGGTATATATATATTTTTAAAACCACCCATATATACAGGGGGAAAGCCCATGCACACACTCAGGAAAGATGAATGCACCATCTGAGAATAACTTATGTCTTCATGCCAGGCTGATTGGTGAAGGTCTTCCACTGCATAAGGTCTTCCACTTCCAAAGCTAGTCCCCAAAGATAGGGAGAGGTGACTATTGTTTCAAATGCTTAATTCTCAACAAAAGATCACAGTATACAAACAAATAAGGAAACCTATTCAGAGGAATAAGATAAGTCTCTAGAAAATAACACTACAGAAATACTGGCTTCAGAATCACTTGACAAAGACTTTAAAATAACTGTTTTAAATATTCTCAAAGAGCTAATGGAAAACACCAAGAACTAAGAAAATCAGAAAATCATAAATGAACAAAATTAGAATATCAACAAAAAGACAGGAATTGTTAAAAAAAAAAAAAAAGAACTAAACAGAATTTCTGAAGCTGAATAATACAATCACTGAATCAAAAAATTCAATATAGGGGTTCAACAATGGACTCAAACAGGCAGAAGAATGAATCAATGAACAGGTCATTTAAAGGTATTTAGTCTGTGGAGGAAAAAAAGAAAAAAAAATGAAGAAAAGAAAACAGAAACTAAGCTACTTATGAGATATCTTCAAGTAGATGAATACATGCATTATGAAAGTCCAAGAAAAGAAGCAAGAAAGGGGCTTAGAGTTTATTTGAAGAAATAATGGTTCATAACTTTCCAAATTCAAGGAAGACATCAAAGAGGAGGTGCTCAAGAAATTCCCAGTAGAATGAACTAAAAAACAAAGACATATTATAATCAAACTGTCAAAAGTAAAAGACACAAAGAATATGGGATATTGCGAGAAAAACGACTCATCATCTACAATGAATCTTTGATAAGATTATCCATAGGTTTCTCAGCAGAAACCTTGTATGCCAGAAGGCAGTTGGATGATATATTTAAAGTAATGAAAGAAACTGTTAACAGAGAATTCTACATCCAGCAAAGCTGTTCTTTAAAATGAGGTATATAGACTACTATATATAAAACAGATAGCTAATAAGGACCTACTATATAGCATAGGGAACTCTACTCAATATTCTGTAATGGCCTATATGTGAAAAGAATCTTAAAAAGAGCAGATATATGTAAATGTACAACTGATTCACTTTGCTGTACACCTGAAACTAACACAACATGGTAAAAATCAACTATACTCCAATAAAAATTTAAATAATAAAAAAATAAAAAATAAAATGAGGAATAAAGTAAGTCATTCCTAGATAAGTGAAAGCATAGAGAGTTCATTACCACTACACATTCCCTACATGAAATACTAAAGAGTCCTTCAAGTTGAAACAAAAGGGTGCTAGATAGTAACTTGAAGCCATATGAAAACAACAAAGTTGTCCCATAAAGGTAAATAACTGTGCTGTTGTAATTTTGCTTAACTCCCCTTTTAATTCCTTTATAAAATTTAAAATATAAAGCATTAAAAAATTCTAAATCTATGTTAATAACAATATATAAATGTAATTTATGACATTAACAATATAAAGTGGAGAGGAGTGGAGTTCTAAAAGGGTAGCATTTTTATATGTGATGATATTAAGTAGTTATCAGTTTAAAATATATTGTTATAACTTTAGGATATTCTATGCAACCCCTATGATAACCACAAAGGAAATATATATAAAATGTACACAAAAGGAAATGAGAAGGGAACAAAAACATGTCATTACAAAAAGTCAACTAAACACAAAAGAAAGCAGTAAGGGAGGAAATGAGGAACAAAAAGCTATATGACATACAGAAAACAATAACAAAATGGCAATAGTAAGTTCTTCCCTATCAGTAATTATTTTAATTTTAATGGCTTAAAATCCCCAATCAAAAGACTTAGATTGGCAGTATGGATATAAAAATAAGATTCAACTATATACTGTATACAAGAGACTCAAACGAAATCTAAGTACACATAAGTTGAAAGTGAAAGAATGGAAGCATATATTCCATGCAAATAGTAACCAAACAGTAACATATATTCAATGCAAATAGTAGAGGTGGCTACACTAATATCAGACAAAATAGACTTTAAATTAGAAACTGTTACAAGAGGTAAAGAAGGATATCATTTAATGATAGAAGGGCCAATTCACCAAGAAGATATAACAATTATAAACATATATGCACCAAACATCAGAGCTCCTAAATATATAAAGTAAACATTGACAAAATTAAAGGGAGAAATTAGACAGCTCAACAATAAGAGTAGAGGACTTTAATACCCCACTTTCAATAATGGGTAGAAAAACCAGATAATAAGGAAACAGAGGATTTGAACAATGCTAATAAACCAATTGGACCTAGCAGACTATATATAAAGAACAACTCTACTCATAAAAAAGCATAAAACATGTTTTCTCAAGTACACATGGGACAGATCATATATCAGGCCACAAAATAAGTCTTAATAAATTTTAAAAGATTAAAGTCATGCAAAGTGCTTTTTCAATCACAATGGAATGAAACTGGAAATCAGTAGCAGAATAAAAATTAGAAAATCCACAAACCTGTGGAAATTAAACAGTACAGTCAAATAACCAATGAGTCAAAGAAGAAATCCCAAGGGAAATTAGAAAAATCTTGAGAAAAAATAAAATGAAAACACAACCTGCCAAAACTTATGTGATCAAGAAAAAGCAGTCCTAAAGGAAAAATTTATGGCTGTAAATGATAAAATTTAAAAAGAAAAAAAAAAGATTTCCAAATCAACTACCTAAATTTATACCTTAAGGAAACACAAAGAGAATAAACTAAACCCAAGGTTAGTAGCAGGAAGGAAATAATAAAGATTAGAGCAAAGATAAACAAGATAAAGAATAAAAAAGCAATAGAGAAAAATAAATGAAACCAAGAGTTGGTTCATTTTTCAAAATTAACAAAATTGACAAACCTGTACCTCAGTTGACTAAGAAAAAAGAAAGACTCAACTAAAATTAGAAATGAAAGCCTGGACATTTCCACCAATTTTATTAAAATATAAGGGATTATGAGAGAGTACTATCAATAATTGTACTCAAATAAATTGAATAACTTAGGTGAAATGGACAAAAATCTAGAAACACATAGTCTACTAAAATTGTCATGAGAAAATAGAAACTATAAAAAGACATAACTAGTAAAGAGATTGAATCAATAATCAAAACCCTCTTCAAAAGAAAAGCTAAGGAACAAATGACTTCACTGGTGAATTCTATCAAACATTTAAGTAATGAACACCATACTCCTCAAACTCTTCCAAAAAACTGAAGGAGAGGAAACATTTCCAAATGCATTTAAAGAGGGAAAAATTGCCTTGCTATCAAAGCCAGGCAAAGTCAATACAAGAAAACTACAGATAAATATTCCTGATGAGTATCAATGCAAAAGTCCTCAACAAAACACTAGCAAACAGAATTCAATAGTACATTAGAAGGTTTATATACCATGATCAAGTGGTTTGTTCCTGGAATGCAAGGATGATTCAACATATGAAAAGTAATCAATGTAATACAGAATGAAGGGGAAAAAAGCACATGACCATCTCAACTGATACAGAAAAAGCATTGACAAAATTCAACACACTTTCATGATAAAAAACACTCAACAAACTAGAAACAGAAGGAAACAACAAAATAAAAGCCATATATGAAAAGCTCTGGCTAATATCTCACTCAATGGTGAAAGAATGAAAACTTTTTCTCTAAGATCGGGAAAAAAGCAAGGTTGCTCACTTTCTATTCCATAAAATACTGGAAGTCCTATCCAGAGCAATTAGAAGAAAAATAATAAAGGATTCAAATTGAAAAGAAAGCGGTAAAAACTATCTGTTCTCAGACAACATGATCTTATCTTACAGAAAATTGTGAAGATTACACACACAGAGACTCACAAACTTGTAGAATAAACAAATTTTAACAAATAGTTCTGATAGAGAACTAATAAAGCAAAATTGCAGGACAAAAAACTCAATACACAAAAATCATTTGCATTTCAAAAAGGAAATTGGAAAACAATTCCATTTATAATAGTCTCTAAAAGAATAAAATACTTAGAATAAACTTAACCAAGGAGATGAAAGACTTGTACACTTAAAACTACAAAATATTGCTTAGAGAAATTAAAGAAGACACCAATGAATGGAAAGACACCCAATATTCATGAATTGGAAGACTTAATATTGTTCAGATGTAAAAACTACTGAAAGAGATCTATAGATTCAATACAATTTCAATCAAAATCCAAATGATGTTTTTTGCAGAAATAGAACAATCTATCTTAAATTGATTTGCAACTTCAAGGGACCCAGAATAGCCAGAACAATCTCAAAAAAGAATAAAGTTGGAGGTCAGACACTTCCTATTTCAAAATTTATGACACAGCTATGGTAATCAAAACTGTGTTGTACTGGCATAAAAACAGACACATAGACCAATGAAATAGACTAGAGAACCCAGAAATAAACCCTAGTATAGGTAATCAAATGATGTTTAATAAGGGTGCTAAGGCTGCACAATTGAGAAATGATAGTCTCTTCAACAAACGGTGTTGGGAAAACTGGACATTCACATTCAAAATAAGCAAGTTGGATCCTTACCCTGTATCCTATACTACTAGTCTACAAGTCTCCTTGGGCCTACTGGTGGTTGAGTATCTCTGTTTCCCTCAAAGCTATGCACACTCAGGCCTTCACATTCTTCTCTTTGCTGGAAACCTTCTCCCTTCTCCCTCCTTCAAGCCCAGATTAAAAAAAATTCTCACCTTGAAGTCTTCCCTGTTGTTCCTAGGAATATACTGACACTTTCTACTCCAGACACTAACTCTCTGCTCTTATCTCTATCCCAACACATCAGTGAGGCCTGGCAATTCTCTGTATGTATGTCCATCTCTCCTATGACACTGTGAGTGCCTGGAGAGCAGGATTCTGTGTTAATGAGCTATATATCCCCAGAGCTCATTATAACACCTAACACACAATAGGTATTTAGAGTTCTTAATTCATTGATTGGAAGAGCCAAGAGAAGAAAAGTGATTTGTAGAAATACAGAGCTATGTCACTATAACAGGCCTAGCTGACTTAATATCTGCAGTTCCTGTTTAGCACCAGTGAAGTTTCTCCCTTTATAAAACACAAGTATTAGATAGTGACCCTCTGAAGGACAGGAAATGGATTCTAGTCATATATGTGTCACTGTTACCTAGGATAATGTTTGGCACATGATAGGCACTCAATCAGTGTGGAAGAAAGAAAGAGAAGTGAATAAGGAGAGGAAAGAAGAGGAGGGGGAGAGGGAGGAGAGGAAAAAATTTCTGGAATATGTCTCTAGAGTCTATACCTACTAAATGAAACTGACTCAGATGCCTAATTATCATGAAATTAAGGTTTGCCTTAAAGGGAGAGCCCACACACTCTCCTTGTGAATTGCTCCAGCCTTTTATAAGATTTATTGCCAAAAAAACTTCCTGTTGGCTAATCCATCCTTCCTGCTGTGCAAGTAATCTCTTTTCTACCTTTTCATTCTTTAAGGAAAATGATAAATAGTTACTTTTCTAATATGCTCTCCTCACATATCCTACGTACTGAGCTAGGTTATTCTCACAGGTTAGCTCAAACCCTCACAATAATTCTGCGAACAGCCTATTAAGTTTATTCTTCAGATGGAAAAACTGACTGGTCCAAGCCTCCACAGTCAGAGAGTGGTAGAGCCAAACTTTAACCTGCCTGTCTCCAAAGACTGTGCCCCTCTTGCATAACAACCTGATGACATACCACCCATGCTTCCTTCATTGTTCACTCGTTTATATTTAGTTAACAAATGTTTATAAGGAACTTATTGCATGCTAGACACTTTTCTAAGTGCTCTACAAGTATTAAATCGTTTGATTCTTAGGTATCACTACTGTTCACATCTTACAGATGAAGAAACTAAGGTATAGAGAATTTAAGTTCTCACTTTACAGTTGAGAAAACTGAAACAAAGAAATTAAGTAGTTTTCCCAAAGTCAGACTGTTAGTGGCAAAGCAGGATCCAAATGCCAATAGTCTGAATTTAGAGTCTGTGCTTTGAGACTCTACACTAAACTACCTCTATTTTTTGTTTCAAAAAATAATCCATGGGTGAACTAAATTATACTTGCTACTCAAGAGATTGATAACAACACTGAGATTATAACTTAGGGTTAATTGTCCTTCTTGCCTTGAGTTTCTTATATCTTCTTTTAAAAATTTGTTCCGTGGTCAGAGATAATCTTGATTTTGCCATTTTGAAAATTACTTCTGGGGATTGGAACCAAGATGGCGGAGTAGAAGGACGTGCTCTCACTCCCTCTCGGGGGAACACCAGAACCACAACTAGCTGCTGGACAATCATTGACAGGAAGGCCCTGGAACTCACCAAAAAAGATACCTCACATCCATAGACAAAGGAGAAGCCACAACAAGATGGTAGGAGGGGCACAATCACAGTAAAATCAAATCCCATAACTGCTGGGTGGGTGACCCACAGACTGGAGAACACTTATACCACAGAAGTTCACCCACTGGAGTGAAGGGTCTGAGCCCCACGTCAGGCTTCCCAACCTGGGGGTCTGGCAACGGGAGGAGGAATTCCTAGAGAAACAGACTTTGAAGGCTACTGGGATTTGATTGCAGGACTTCGACAGAAATGGGGGAAACAGAGACTCCACTCTTGGAGGGCACATACAAAGTAGTGTGCACATCGGGACCCCGGGGATGGAGCAGTGACCCCAGGGGAGACTGAACCAGACCTACCTGCTAGTGTTGGAGGGTCTCCTGCAGAGGCGGGGGGTGGCTGTGGCTCACTGTGGGGACAAGGACACTGGCAGCAGAAGTTCTGGGAAGTACCCCTTGGCAAGAGCCCTCCCAGAGTCCACCACTTGCCCTACCAAAGAGCCCGGGTAGGCTCCAGTGTTGGGTTGCCTCAGGCCAAACAACCAACAGAGAGGGAACCCAGCCCCACCAAACAGCAGTCAAGGAGATTAAAGTTTTACTGAGCTCTGCCCACCAGAGCAACAGTTAGCTCTACCCACCACCAGTCTCTTCCACCAGGAAACTTGCATAAGCCTCTTAGATAGCCTCATCCACCAGAGGGCAGACAGCAGAAGCAAGAAGAACCACAATCCTGCAGCCTGTGGAACAAAAACCACATTCACAGAAAGATAGACAAGATGAAAAGGCAGAGGACTATGTAGCAGATGAAGGAACAAGATAAAACCCCAGAAAAACAACTAAATGAAGTGGAGATAGGAAACCTTCCAGAAAAAGAATTCAGAATAATGATAGTGAAGATGATCCAGGACCTCAGAAAAAGAATGGAGGCAAAGATCGAGAAGATGCAAGAAATGTTTAACAAACACCTAGAAGAATTAAAGAACAAACAAACAGAGATGAACAACACAATAACTGAAATGAAAACTACACTAGAAGGAATCAATAGCAGAATAACTGAGGCAGAAGAATGGATAAGTGACCTGGAAGACAGAATGGTGGAATTCACTGCTGCGAAACAGAATAAAGAAAAAAGAATGAAGAGAAATGAAAACAGCCTAAGAGACTTCTGAGACAACATTAAACATAACAACATTCGCATTATAGGGGTCCCAGAAGGAGAAGAGAGAGAGAAAGGACCCGAGAAAATATCTGAAGAGATTATAGTCGAAAACTTCCATAACGTGGGAGTTAACACCCAAGTCCAGGAAGTGCAGAGTTAACACCAAAGTCCAGGAAGTGCAGAATGTCACATACAGGATAAACCCAAGAAGAAACATGCTGAGATACATAGTAATCAAATTGGCAAAAATTAAACACAAAGAAAAATTATTAAAAGCAGCAAGGGAAAAAAGACAAATAACATACAAGGGAAGTCCCATAAGGTTAACAGCTGATTTCTTAGCAGAAACTCTACAAGCCAGAAGGAAGTGGCATGATATACTTAAAATGATGAAACGGAAGAACCTACAACCAAGATTACTCTACCCAGCAAGGATCTCATTCAGATTCGATGGAGAAATCAAAAGCTTTACAAACAAGCAAAAGCTAAGAGAATTCAGCACCACCAAACCAGTTCTACAGCAAATGCTAAAGGAACTTCTCTAAGTGGGAAACACAAGAAAAGGACCTACAAAAACAAACCCAAAATAATTAAGAAAATGGTAATAGGAAACTACATATTGATGATTACCCTAAACGTGAATAGATTCAATGCTCCAACCAAAAGACACAGGTGTGCTGAACAGAGACAAAAACAAGACCCATATATACGCTGTCTACAAGAGACCCACTTCAGACCTAGAGACACATTTAGACTGAAAGTGAGGGGATGGAAAAAGATATTCCATGCAAATGGAAATCAAAAGAAAGCTGGAGTAGCAATTCTCATATCAGACAAAATAGACTTTAAAATAAATACTATTACGAGAGACAAAGAAGGACACTACATAATGATCAGGGGATCAATCCAAGAAGAAGATATAACAATTATAAATATATACGCACCCAACATAGTAGCACCTTAACACATAAGGCAAATGCTAACAGCCATAAAAAAGGAAATTGACAGTAACACAATAATAGTGGGGTACTTTAACACCTCACTTACACCAATGGACAGGTCATCCAAAATGAAAATAAATAAGGAAACACAAGCTTTAAATGAGACATTAAACAAGACGGACTTAATTGATATTTATATAACATTCCATCCAAAAACAGCAGATTACACTTTCTTCTCAAGTGCGCACAGAACATTCTCCAGGATAGATCACATCTTGGGTCACAAATCAAGCCTCAGTAAATTTAAGAAAATTGAAAATGTATCAAGCATCTTCTTTTTTTTTTTTTTTTTTTTTTTGGCGTTATGCGGGCCTCTCACTGTTGTGGCCTCTCCCGCTGCGGAGCACAGGCTCTGGACGCGCAGGCTCAGCGGCCATGGCTCACGGGCCCAGCCGCTCCGCAGCATGTGGGATCTTCCCGTACCGGGGCACGAACCTGTGTCCCCTGCATCGGCAGGCGGACTCTCAACCACTGCGCCACCAGGGAAGCCCTCAAGCATCTTTTCTGACCACAATGCTATGAGATTAGAAATGAATTACAGGGAAAAAAAACGTAAAAAACACAAACACATGGAGGCTAAACAATACGTTACTAAATAACCAAACGATCACTGAAGAAATCAAAGAAATCAAAAAATACCTAGAGACAAATGACAATGAAAACACGATGATCCAAAACCTGTGGGATGCAGCAAAAGCAGTTCTAAGAGGAAAGTTTATAGCTATACAAGTCTACCTCAAGAAAGAAGAAAATTCTCAAATAAACAATCTAACCTTACACCTAAAGGAACTAGAGATAGAAGAATAAACAAAACCCAAAGTTAGCAGAAGGAAAGAAATCATAAAGATCAGAGCAGAAATAAATGAAATAGAAATAAAGAAAACACTAGCAAAGATCAATAAAACTAAAAGCTGTTTCTTTGACAAGATAAACAAAATTGATAAACCATTAGCCAGACTCATCAAGAAAAAGAGGGAGAGGACTCAAATCAATAAAATTAGAAATGAAAAAGGAGAAGTTACAACAGACACCGCAGAAAATACAAAGCATCCTAAGAGACTACTACAAGCAATTCTATGCCAATAAAATGGACAACCTGGAAGAAATGGACAAATTCTTAGAAAGGTATAACTTTCCAAGACTGAACCAGGAAGAAATAGAAAATATGAACAGACCAATCACAAGCAATGTAATTGAAACTGTGATTAAAAATCTTCCAACAAACAGAAGTCCAGGACCAGATGGCTTCACAGGTGAATTCTATCAAACATTTAGAGAAGAACTAACACCCATCCTTCTCAAACTCTTCCAAAAAATTGCAGAGGAAAGAACACTCCCAAACTCATTCTATGAGGCTACCATCACCCTGATACCAAAACCAGACAAAGATACTACAAAAAAAGAAAACTATAGACCAATATCACTGATGAATATAGATGCAAAAATCCTCAACAATATACTAGCAAACAGAATCTAACAACATATTAAAAGGCTCATACACCATGACCAATTCGGATTTACCCCAGGAATGCAAGGATTCTTCAATATACGCAAATCAATCAATGTGATACACCATATTGACAAATTGAAGAATAAAAACCATATGATCATCTCAATAGATGCAGAAAAAGCTTTTCACAGAAGTCAACACCCATTCCTGATAAAAACTCTCCAGAAAGTGGGCATAGAGGGAACCTACCTCAACATAACAAAGGCCATATACGACAAACCCACAGCAAACATCATTCTCAATGGTGAAAAACTGAAAGCATTTCCACTAAAATCAGGAACAAGACAAGGTTGTCCACTCTGGCCACTATTATTCAACATAGTTTTGGAAGTCCTAGCCATGGCAATCAGAGAAGAAAAAGACATAAAAGGAATAGAAATTGGAAAAGAAGAAGTAAAACTGTCACTGTTTGCAGATGACATGATACTATACATAGAGAATCCTAAAGATGCTACCAGAAAACTACTAGAGCTAATCAATGAATTTGGTAAAGTAGCAGGATACAAAATTAATGCACAGAAATCTCTTACATTCCTATACACTAATGATGAAAAATCTGAAAGAGAAATTAAGGAAACATGCCCATTTACCATTGCAAAACAAAACAATAAAATACCTAGGAATAAACCTACCTAGGGAGACAAAAGACCTGTATGCAGAAAACTATAAGACACTGATGAAAGAAATTAAAGATGATATGAGCAGATGGAGAGATATACCATTTTCTTTGATTGGAAGAATCAATATTGTGAAAATGACTATATTACCCAAAGCAATCTACAGATTCAATGCAATCCCGATCAAATTACCAATGGCATTTTTTATGGAACTAGAACAAAAAAGCTTAAAATTTGTATGGAGACACAAAAGACCCTGAGTAGCCAAAGCAGTCTTGAGGGGAAAAAACGGAGCTGGAGGAAACAGACTCCTTGACTTCAGACTATACTATAAAGCTACAATAATCAAGACAGTATGCTACTGGCACAAAACAGAAACATAGATCAATGGAACAAGATAGAAAGCCCAGAGATAAACTCACGCACCCTTGATCAACTTATCTATGACAAAGGAGGCAAGGATATATAATGGAAAAAAGACAGTCTCTTCAATAAGTGGTGCTGGGAAAACTGTACAGCTACATGTAAAAGAATGAAATTAGAACACTCCCCAACACCATATATAAAAATAAACTCAAAACGCATTAGAGACCTAAATGTAAGACTGGACACTATAAAACTCTTAGAGGATAACATAGGCAGAACACTCTTTGACATAAATCACAGCAAGATCTTTCTTGATCCACCTCCTAGAGTAATGGAAATAAAATCAAAAATAAACAAATGGGACCTAATAAAACTTCAAAGCTTTTGCACAGCAAAGGAAACCATAAACAAGACGAAAAGACAATCCTCAGAATGGGAGAAAATATTTGCAAACGAATCCATGGACAAAGGATTAATCTCCAAAATATATAAACAGCTCATGCAGCTGAATATTAAAAAAACAAACAACCCAATCCAAAAATGGGCAGAAGACCTATATAGCCATTTCTCCAAAGAAGACATACAGATGGCCAAGAAGCACTTGAAAAGCTGCTCAACATCACTAATTATTAGAGAAATGCAAATCAAAACTACAATGAGGTATCACCTCACACCAGTCAGAATGGGCATCATCAGAAAATCTACAAACAACAAATGCTGGAGAGGCTGTGGACAAAAGGGAACCCTCTTGCACTCTTGGTGGGAATGTCAATTGATATAGCCACTACGGGGAACAGTATGGAGGTTCCTTAAAAAACTAAAAGTAGAATTACCATATAATCCAGCAATCCCACTACTGGGCATATACCCAGAGAAAACTGTAATTCAAAAAGACACATGCACCCGAATGTTCACTGCAGCACTATTTACAATAGCCAGGTCATGGAAGCAACCTAAATGCCCATCGACAGACGAATGGATAAAGAAGATGTGGTACATATATACAATGGAATATTACTTAGCCATAAAGAGATACGAAATTGGCTCATTTGTAGAGATGTGGATGGATCTGTAGACTGTCATCCAGAGCGAAGTAAGTCAGAAAGACAAAAACAAATATTGTATATTAATGCATATATGTGGAACCTAGAAAAATGGTACAGATGAACTGGTTTTCAGGGCAGAAATAGAGACACAGATGTAGAGAACAAACGTATGCTCACCAAGGGGGGAAAGTGGCCAGGGGTCGGGGGTGGTGGTGGGATGAATTGGGAGATTGGGATTGCCATGTATACACTGATATGTATAAATTTGATGACTAATAAGAACCTGCTGTATAAAAAATTAAAAAAATAATTTTAAAAAACCTAGTATAATGGAAGAATGTATTGAAATTTAATTACTGCTATCCTCACACATTTTTTGATTGTATTAAAACAAATACATTGAACTGAGTGGTCCCAAATCCTGAAAATTCATAACATCTTCAGTTTCTGCTGCTAATATTTATTATTTATCTCATGAAAATGTCTCTGCATGTAAATAACAATTTAAAAAATAATGAATAAATCAAAAAAAGAAAATTACTTCTATAATTATAGTGTAAATCAGATGAGAAAGTATTGAAGAAGACACATGAATTACTGTCTTATTCTAGAAGAAAAATTCATAAAGACATGCCCAGGTTTTTAAGTGACAGCATAGGTATGCCAAGTGAATTTAGTTCTCTCATTCTATCTCCAATCAGTTGGCAGTGGTTTCTTGAAACTGTATGTTGAACAGATTCTAAAACCATGTTCTGCTACAAATAAGTATAAAGAAAACTTAATTTTCAAATTATTCAGGAAACTGTAAACAACTTTCTGGCTTACCACAGTCTTTCTTCTTCCTCTGTATGAAGGGCCTTTAAGCTCTAGCTACAAAGATGCTCTTGCTCTTTCGAGTCAGCACCCCACCATGAACAGGTTTAAAGTTAGCAAAGTATTTAAGAATAAAAATTCAAGGTAGTCCATCTTAAAGAAATAAACTAATCTTGAAGGCTAAAACACAGATTTTTATTTAATTCTCACAAATAACTTGATGAAACACGGATACGTTTATCTATTTTACACATAAGGAAACTGAGGCACATAGAAGTCAAATGTGGCTTCATATAAGTAGCAAGAAGCAGAGCTGAAATTTGAACCCCGGTATGACTGTGGACAGGCCATCCTATTTCCAGTACAGGAGTCATTAGGACACCAAACAGAAAGGATGTGTGTTATCAGATGGAGGACCAATTAGCTTACGATATTGAGAAATATGTTTGGCTCTAAATTCTGACAGCTATTGCAAAAGGGAATCAAATGTGGTAAGTGATGGGGCTTCCCTGGTGGTGCAGTGGTTGAGAATCCGCCTGCCAATGCAGAGGACACGGGTTCCAGCCCTGGTCCGGGAAGATCCCACATGCCATGGAACAACTAAGCCCGTGAGCCACAACTACCGAGCCTGCACTCTAGAGCCTGTGAGCCGCAACTATTGAAGCCCACATGCCTGGAGCCCATGCTCTGCAATGAGAGGCTACCACAGTGAGAGGCCCGCGCACCGCAACGAAGAGTAGTCCCCGCTCTCAGCAACTAGAGAAAACCTGCATGCAGCAGCGAAGACCCAATGCAGCCAAAAATTAAATAAATGAATAAATATATTTTTTTAAATGTGGTAAGTGATGAAGTTTTTATTTTCTTGTACTTAATACATCAAATCATATGTAAAACACAAAAAAGAAAAGAAGTATTTCCTGGACCTATGTATCTCTATGAGTGACATGTAGATAATACCTGATGATATCTTCTACTATGGTTTTACATAAGACTTTAAAATGCTGTCCAAATGACTTTAAAATGCTGTCCAAATGTACAAAATGGTTCTTTATAAAGGCAGAAAAATAATGTATAAAATGTCAGATGAAAGTCATTCTGTTGAAGTTGATAATGGGATTCAGGTGAGTTAGTTCTCAGGAAAAGAATGAAAGAACCTACACTTTGATAAAATCCAGAAAATTAGAAGGCCTACTTTCTGCTGACAAACTGTATTAGGTCATTTTGTATATAGATATGACTCAGTGGGGAGTGAGAAATATAAAAAGGGGAGAATTGTATTTTATTCATCTTCTTACATCTGAAGGACAATGAGGTAAGCAAACAAATATAGTCTAGTGACCATTTCTAACTTCTGTACAAGATTAGATTTCTCAGAACATCTTGAAAGCAAATGGACTATATCCTTTTCAAGCTAGACTTTGAGCTAATTTAATATTGTATCACAGCTATCACCCTTTAGAAAACCCAGCCAGCTAGGATTTATTTCCTCTTGTTGGGAAGCTTAAGTATGACTGCCAAAGCCACAGACTTTCTTGTTGGCTTTTAAATGTTTTCCTGAATCAAAACTAGCTTAAATGGAAAAAAAAAAAAGAAGTAGACAATTTCCAAGCACTCACAAGCCTGAGCAAATACGTTTCACACTAATTGAAGGAAGTGAAAGCTTTTTTTATTCCTGTTTTTAACTATAAGACATATTTTTCCTTTCTGAGCGGTTGATGGGATACCCAATTTCCAGAACTGCGACAAGACTTGTTAAAGTCAGCTGATTCACAGTACTACTGAGTGCACGTGGAAACTGCTCTGTGGGCCACAAAAATTAAGCATTCATTAATCCTTAGTACCAGCTCTAGCAAATTGTGACACCAGACACACTTTGCAGTATACACCCTAAAGTATCTACTCCTTACATCACATACCAGTGACCCATTTCCTATATTTATTAACAAGGAATGAATTATTTAAGTGTTTAATTGCCTTAGAGAATAAGAGGTTCAACCAGGCACCATAGAAGGCAGTAAAAGAGAAAGTGAGGAGAAAAGTCACTCTTCTAAATAAAGCACATATTATTTCCCATGTGATGAGATGGCATACCAAGAAATTAATTGCTGCCATATTTATCTATACAAAGGACTCAGCCTTAGATTTTCCAAAGTTTTCATTGAGAGTCACCAGTTTTTCTTCACAAAGGAAAACAAGGTACTATCAGGAAGGCATGAACTGGTTCAAATTAGTGTTTTCATTTTCTTTGGATAAATACCCAAGAGTGAAATTACTGGACCATATGGTAGTTCTATTTTTAATCTTTTGAGGCACTCCCATACTGTTTTCCATAGTGGCTGCACCAATTTACCTTCCTACCAGAAGTGCATGAGGGTTCGCTTTTCTCCACATCCTCACCAATACTTGTTATTTCTTATCTTTTTGACGATAGTCATTCTGACAGGTGTGAGGTGATATCTCATGGTTTTCATTTGCATTCCCCTCAAGACTAGTGAGGTTGAGCATCTTTTCATGTGATTGTTAGCTATCTGTATATCTTCTTTGGAAAAGCCTATTCAGGTCCTCTGCCCATATTTTTATCAGATTGTTTGGGTTTTTTGATATTGAGTTATATGAGTTCTTTATATATTGTGGATATTAACTTCTAATCAGACAAATCATTTACAAATATCTTCTCCCATTCAGTAAGTTGTCTTTTTGTTTTGCTCATGGTTTCCTTCACAGTGCAAAAGCTTTTAAGTTTCACTGGATCCCATTTGTTTATTTTTGCTTTTGTTTTCTTTGCGTTTGGAGAACAGATCCCCAAAAAATATTGCTATGATTTATGACAAAGAATGTTCCTCCTGTGTTTTCTTCTAGGAGTTTTATGGCTTTCAGTCTTAAATTTAGGTCTTTAATTCATTTGGAGTTTATTTTTGTCTATGGTGTGAGAAAGTGTTCTAATCTCATTCTTTTGCATGTAGCTGTTCAGTTTTCCCAGCACCACTTATTGAAGAGACTATCTTTTCCTCATTGTATATTCTTGCCTCCTTTGTTGTAGATTAACTGACCATAAGTGTGTGGGTTTATTTCTGGGCATTCTATCCTGTTCCATTGATCTATGTGTCTGTTTTTGTGTCACTAACATACTGTTTTGATTACTGTAGCTTTGTAGTATAGTTTGAAGAAAGGGATTACAATACCTTCAGCTTTGTTCTTTTTTCTCAACATTGCTTTGGCTATTTGGGGTCGTCTGTGCTTCCATACAAATTTTAAGATTATTTGCTTTAGTTCTGTGAAAAACATCATGGGTATTTTGAAAGGGATTGCATTACCTCTGTAGATTGCTTTAGTTCTATGGACATTTCAACAATATTAATTCTTCCAATCCATGAATGTGGGATATCTTTCCATTTATTTGTACGGTCTTCAATTTCCTTCATCAATGTCATAATTTTCAGAGTACAGGTCTTTCACCCCCTCAATTAAATTTATTTCTAAGTATTTTATTCTTTTTGATTTGATTGTGAAAGGGATCATTTTCTTGATTTAAGAAAATTTTCTTGATTTAGTACTCTGAAAATACTAATTCAAAAAGATATACACACTCCCATGTTCACAGCAAAATTACTTACAGTAGCCAAGATATGGAAACACCTAAGTATCCACTGACAGTCAATGGATAAAGAAGATGTGGTACACATACACAATATAATATGGATCAACCATAAAAAAAGAATGAAATTTTGCCATTTGCAACAACATGGGTGGAGCTGAAGGGTATTATGCTTAGTGAAATAAGTCAGGCAGAGAAAGACAAATACTGTATGCTTTCACTTATATGTGGAATCTAAAAAATAAATGAACAAATATAACAAAACAAAAACAGACTAACAGATACAGAGAACTAGTGGTCACCAGAGGGGAAAGGGTGGGGGGAAGAGCAAAATAGGTGAATGGGATTAAGAAGTATAAAATAAATAAGTTACCAAGATGTAATGTACAGCACAGGGAATATAGTCAATATTTTATAATAACTTTGTATGAAGTATATTCTATAAGAAATCAAATAACTATTGAACAGCTGAAACTAATAAAATATTGTAAGTCAACTATACTTCAACAGAAAAAGACAAGAAAAGCAGAGACTTGACATATTTGGGGAGGGGGAAAGGGATGTGTGCTGTCAGTCAAGAAGTATTTCTTGAGCATAAATTTCACACTCAACAATGGCATAAGAAGTATGTAATCAAATTGGGGAAACAACTCACAAGAGCACCATTTCCAGACATGTCTCTGAGCTTCGACATGACTGACTACTTTCTCCTTCTTTAAACACTCTTACTCTGGCTTCTCTGTCCTACTTTCCATCTCTCTGTTTCATCTTCTTTAGTATTTATGGTGTGCTCCTCTTTCCTAGCCCAACCCTAAAATATTGGCATTCATTGACATTTGGTCTATGGTCCTTTTCTCTTCTCTTGTGGCCACTCTAAGTAGGTTATCTTATCTCCAAGGGCATCAATTACCACCTACTTGATGATGAATCCCAACTCTGTGTCTCAAGACAGGTATCACTGGAGCTCCAAATACACATATCCAACTTCCTGCTGGTCATCTGCATTTGGAAATCTTATTAATCAGTATGTCCAAGATTGAATTCATTAGATGTCCATTCAACTATTTCCTTCCTTTTGGATTCTTTACCCTAGTGAATTAATCACTCCACACCCAATCCATTTAGTAGCCAATTCTTTACGCCTCTTTCTTCCTCACTGCCTCCCACCTCTCCATTCACATCCTGAATAACTCTTGAATCCATCCCACTTTTCTTTGGCCCCACAGTCATTACTCAAATTACTACAGCAGTAACCTCCAGTCTTTCTTTCTGGCAATTTATTCTCTACACTGCAGCCACCAAGATCTCCCATAAAGATAAAAGAAAGAGAGAGAGGGGAAGGAAAAAAAGGAGAGAAAACAGGGAAGGAGGAAGAGAAGGAGGGAGGAAGGGAGAGAGAGAGAGGGAGGGAAGAAACTTCAATTATGATAGTCCTACCATAAAACTTTTTATGTATCTTCACTGCCTTCAGATAAATTCTGATTTCTTAGTCTGACTGCCAAGACTTTGCTCACTTTTCCTCATCTCTTACCACTTTCTTTAACAATCTTTAATTTCTAATAACACAAAACTAACTTTGGATTTTTTTTTAATGGGTATTCTTTCACCCCTGGGCTTTGGATTAGGCCGTTTGGCTTGGAACACTTTTAACATTTTTAACACTTTTAACATTCTTTCCATCCCCTTCACCCGGCTCATTCTTACTTATCCTCAAGATGTCAGTATAGAGTTATCACCTCTGCTGGTCATCTCCTCCAAGACCCCTATAATCTAGGTTAGATGCCCATCCTATATGTTCCAACTGCACTTTGTATTCTTCCTCTGGAACTATATGGAAAGAAGCACCATCTATATAAAACAAGAATTGACTGTAGCAACCTTAATATACTAGGGCAGTGGTACAATTCATAATAGGTGAGGTAGCTTTTGTCAAAGAAAATGTTTTGAAATCTCTTGGCTGTGAAGCATGCTCTCTGTCCACCCATCTACCACCCCAAATTGTTAGGTCTCTTTGAGGAGAGAGCTAACACAGAGAGCCAAATTGCACTTCATAGGAAACCCAACAGGATTTTAGGGTTTAGAGACTGCCACTCTACACAAAATATTTTGAAAAAGCAAGAGACTAGAGCATCTGGCTGCAAATTGGAGCTAAGCATTCCCTGGGCCTTCAAAAATCAACTGATGGACTTTTGAGACCACATCTAACATTCGGTTAAGTTGATACCTGCACTGAGCTGTTATATACAGACTCCTTTCATTAATTCCCAAACTTTTAGTAAAACTCTGCTGCAAATTCTTTTTAATATTTATTTTATTTATTTAGTTAAGTTTGGGGGGGGGCTATGTTGGGTCTTTGTTGCAGCATGCGGGCTTCTCTCTAGTTGTGGTGTGCGGACTTCTCTTCTCTCACAGCAATCAGAGAAGAAAAAGAAATTAAAGGAATCCAAATCAGAAAAGAAGAAGTAAAACCATCACTGTTTGCACATGACATGATACTATACATAAAAAATCCTACAGATGCCACCAGAAAACTACTAGAGCTAATCGATGAATTTGGCAAAGTAGCAGGACACAAAATTAATGCACAGAAATCTCTTGCATTCCTATACACTAATGATGAAAAATCTGAAAGAGAAATTAAGGAAACACGCCCATTTACCACTGCAACAAAAAGAATAAAATACCTAGGAATAAACCTACCTAAGGAGGGAAAAGACCCGTATGCAGAAAACTGTAAGACACTGATAAAACAAATCAAAGATGACACAAACAGATGGAGAGATATACCATGTTCTTGGATTGGAAGAATCAACATTGTGAAAATGACTATACTACCCAAAGCAATCTACAGATTCAATGCAATCCCTATCAAATTACTAATGGCATTTTCCTCAGAACTAGAACACAAAATTTTACAATTTGTATGGAAACACAAAAGACCCCGTATAGCCAAAGCAATCTTGAGAAAGAAAAACGGAGCTGGAGGAATCACGCTCCCTGACTTCAGACTATACTACAAAACTACAGTAATCAAGATAGTATGGCACTGGCACAAAAACAGAAATATAGATCAATGGAACAGGATAGAAAGCCCAGAGATAAACCCATGCACATATGGTCACCTTATCTTTGATAAAGGAGGCAAGAATATACAATGGAGAAAAGACAGCCTCTTCAATAAGTGGTGCTGGGAGAACTGGACAGCTACATGTAAAAGAATGAAATTAGAACTCTTCCTAACACCATACACAAAAAGAAACTCAAAATGAATTAAAGACCTAAATGTAAGGCCAGACTCTATAAAACTCTTAGAGGAAAACAAGGCAAAACACTCTATGACATAAATCACAGCAAGATCCTTTTTGATCTACCTCCTAAACCAATGGAAATAAAAACAAAAATAAACAAATGGGACCTAATGAAACTTAAAAATTTTTGCACAGCAAAGGAAACCATAAACAAGACAAAAAGACCACACTCAGAATGGGAGAAAATATTTGCAAATGAATCAACTGACAAGGGATTAATCTCCAAAATATACAAACAGCTCATGCAACTCAATATCAAAAAAACAAACAACCCAATCAAAAAATGGGTGGAATATTTCCTCATAAGTGTTGGATATTGTTATAACCCATATGTACTTTACTCATAGGAATAATAGGACTTTGGTATAGAGGGAAGAAAGTCAGAAATGGGGAGGGAGAGCATATGGGAATTCATTTCATTACAGGGTGGGCACTAAGGAGAGTACTGAGCAAATCAAATCATAGTTGAAGAGGGTATGGCAGACGCACTTGATTTGTTCTGCCAACATTATCTAAGTCTAAGCTAGTGGACTGAAGCAGAGCAGCAGGGATTTCAGATGGTGGTATTCTTATAGTCAGGCCAGTGGTAGCACCAGGATTTGATTGCAGCATTTTCCAGTTTAAAGCAAAATCCAGCTAACAGCATTAAGGGTCAGGGTCCAATACCTACGAAGTCATGTGTACCAGTTATCATAACTTATTTAATGGACAAAAACTACTTTTTTTCATTTTCATTTTGATAAATTAACCAGTTTAAAATTAAATGTTACTCTATTAAATCTAGCTTCTCATTAAAACTTTTATAAACTTTAGCTAGTTATTGAGGTATTATTCCAGTTATCAACTTATGAGCTCTTTGTATAATATAGTCAGCCTTTTTATATTTGCTGAAAATATTTTCCCAGTCTTTTATTTAGATATATATTATTTGCAACATGGAGAATCTGTATGTATACATTAAGTTAATGTTTCTCCTTTAATATACTGATCCCTTCAAGAAGTATTGCTTACAATGTACATCCACTTGTTGATATGATAGAGTATCTTGCAGTAGACCAGCATTGCTGTTGAGAACAACGGAAGATTTTTAAAATGCACATGACTTCTGTATATTTTCTGCTCAATTTTCCGGTAAACCTAAAACTTCTCTAAAAAATAAAGTCTGTCAATTTAAAAAAATGTGTTTAAAAAAAAATGGGTGGAAAACCTAAATAGACATTTCTCCAAAGACATACAGATGGCCAACAAACACATGAAAAGATGCTCAACATCACTAATCATTAGAGAAATGCAAATCAAATCCACAGTGAGGTATCACCTCACACCAGTTAGAATGGGCATCATCAAAAAATCTACAAACAATAAATGCTGAAGAGGGTGTGGAGAAAAGGGAACCCTCCTGCACTGTTGGTGGGAATGTAAATTGTTACAGCCACTATGGAGAATGTATGGAGATTCCTTTAAAAACCAAAAATAGAACTACCATATGACCCAGCAATCCCACTACTGGGCGTATACCCTGAGAAAACCATAATCCACAAAGATACATATACCACAATATTCACTGCAGCACTGTTTACAATAGTCAGGACATGGAAACAACTTAAATGTCCACCGACAGATGAATGGATAAAGAAGATGTGGTACATATATACAATGGAATATTACTCAGCCATAAAAAGGAATGAAATTGAGTTATTTGTAGTGAGGTGGATGGACCTAGAGTCTGTCATACAGAGTGAAGTAAGTCAGAAAGAAAAAAAACAAATACTGTATGTTAACTCATATATATGGAATCTAGAAAAATGGTACTGATGAACCTAGTGGTAGGGCAGGAATAAAGATGCAGACGTTGAGAATGGACTTGAGGACATGGGGGTGGGGAAGAGAAGCTGGGACGTAGTGAGAGAGTAGCACTGACATATATACACTACCAAATGTAAAACAGGTAGCTAGTGGGAAGCTGCTGCATAGCACAGGGAATCAGCTCAGTGCTTTGTGACGACCTAGAGGGGTGGGATAGGGAGGGTGGGAGGGAGGCTCAAGAGGGAGGGGATATGGGGATATATGTATACGTATAGCTGATTCACTTTGTTATACAGCAGAAACTAACACAACATTGTAAAGCAATTATACTCCATAAAGATGTATTTAAAAAAATGGAAATGTAGGGTCTTAAATATTTCAAATATGCTAATGTAACTGAGAATCTCTGGAAAGAAATGTGACTAACAGATGGACCAGGCAAGAATATGACTCCAAGGCAGTGCTGTGCCTAAATAGGAGGGCATTTCAGAATTGGGTTTCCTACACTGTGGGGAAGCATGGAAAGAACAATGTGTTAATTGAGAGTGGAAGGGCTGAGGGGACAGGCTGCTTGTTGACCCAGCAGGAGAGTCAGGGAAGGAAACAAAACAATATTCCTCATGATAGAGCCAAACTAGCTGTGTCGTGTGACTGTGACTGTGACCTATCTTTGATTATAACTTGGAATCCTTTCATGCAATAGTTTGCAGAGACTGTGTTTCTTGGAATATGATGAAGGAAAAGCCTATTGCGGAAAAAGAATGGAGACTGGTCAAGACTTAAGAAACGCACCCTCCCCTGCTTTTTATTAACTCTTCAGGTGGTAGCTGTGGAACACTGACCAAAAGCTGAGACCAGAAAAGAGACCATCGGAAAGAAATTTTAGTCACTATACAAGCAGTAGAGTATGTGGGTGTACCGCAGTCTGGGAGAAGAAACAAAAATGCTGTGGAACTAGAAGAGAGGCCAAGGCGCAACCCTACTTGCTCCCATCTTTCCTTTCCAGGCCATAAATTTTTCTCTGAAGGGTGTGAGAAAGAGGCAAGAGCTGAAGTTTTTCTATTAACAATTCAGACCCAGAATTTCACTTCTAGTTTGATGTTTTTTGGTGAAGGAGCATCCTCTGCACCATTCGGTTGACCATAACACATATTTATTGTCATCCTTTTATGTGCTAGGTACTGGAGATACAACAAAATATTAGGTGTCCCATCTTTTTGAAGTCTACTGTCGATCAGGGACTCTCTGCTTAAAGAAAGTCAGTGATTAAAACTTCCTGGTTTTGTTTTTCTTGGAGTGCTCCACAATGTAATAGGTCCCTAGTAATAGGGAAATTTTTTTCAAAGAAACCCTGATCTAGCTGCTGGGATCCCTGCATTCTAACCCCTGTGGAATTAGTTAACTACTCAGATAGTTTGTCAGTTGAGAATGCTTTTCTTTGGGCAGGGGAAGTGCTACAGGTCAGTGCAATGTTGTTAGATGATAGTTCCAAGACCTGGGGTTCAGGAGCAAGTTCAAAACCATTCAAATGGAGTTATGGCCTGAATTTGTGAAAATGGTTTTTTCTCCACCCTGTGACCTTCTGATTACTTTTTATCATCATTGTTATTGGGTTTTGGTTTTTTTCATGACAGTAAAGGTGTTGCTTCACCCTACAGGTGTACCTTTATCTTATTAAATGACAAACTGTTTGAGAGAAGCTTAAACTCACATAGAGGCTAAAAAAGAAATTTGAAGGGTTACCATCAAAGAGGCTTTTGGGGTTGAAAGTGAGTCTGTTGAAAGTTTGCTTTCCCTGCTGCTTCCTCCGTGCTTCCTTTCTTGGAGTGTCAGGAGCTCTAATCTCAAGCAAAGGAACAACTATCACTTCATTTTTAAGATAGCTGTGTTCTCTATAGAACTCTAGGGGTCCCCTCCTTTGTCCATGGTGAGCCCACCAATATTTTCCCAGACTCATCTCAAAGCACAACCTGTGAAGCTTTCCCAAACACCTTCCAAAAGAACCAGTTATTCTAATGTACCAGTTGTTCACACCATTACTATACCATTTGTCATGCTGAACTGGAATTGTCTATGCACATTCTCTCTCTTATTAAAGTGTGAGCCCTCCAGAGAAAGAGACTTGTCTGATTTCCTTTCGAGAAACTTCCCTCTTCTCCTTCATAGAACATAACAGAAGTTTGGTAAATTTTGTAGAATAAAGGAACAAATGATAATGTTTTACTTAGATATAGTACTTTACAGTTTTACTTACAATAATAATATATATTTGGATGGCACTTTAAGAGCTTACAGAATGAGCTACATATTCTATTAGATTTAGATACATATTCTATTTGATTCTCAAAATATTATAAGGTAAAGCAGATATTATTAGCACCTAACTTTTACAGCTGCCAACATTCAGAGTAAGAGACTTCTCCACTTCACCCAAAACTAGTAAGAGAAGGAATGGGGACATAAACCCAGATTCTGATTTCAAATTTCAAATATAGGACTGATTTCAAATATAGGACTCAAGCCATCACATTTGGCACTCTGAGATAAGAGGGAATATTTGAATAAGGGAAATTTACTCTGAGACTCATTCCAGAATAGAAATGACTGATTTCAATCTGGACCCACAGAAGGTGGTCTTAACACCTCCTGGAAAGATAAGGCAGCTCCTTTTTGTTTTGTTAAAGCATTTTAGAATTTTGAAGTTAAAGATTTTTGAGCAGCTATACCTGAGGCAACAAAGGAAAGGCCTGTGAAGAAGAAAAAGGAGACAGAGAAATATAATCCAGAATACCCTTAGAAGGCTTTGGATGAAGGAGGTATTTGATAGTGATTAAAGGCAATGAGACAATTAGGCAAGGAAAAAAAAATAAAAGGCATCCAAATTGGAAAGGAAGAAGTTAAATTATCTCTGTTCAAAGATGAGACTATCTTACATATAGAAAATTCTAAAGACACACACACACACACACACACACACACACATAACTGTTAGAGCTAATAAATAAATTCAGGAAAGCTCCAGGATACAAATTCGACACACAAAAATCAGTTATAATTTTATACACTAATAATGAATAACCCAAAAAGGAAATTAACAGTTCCATTTACAATAGCATCAAAATTTTTTTAAAAATCTACAAATGAATTTAACTAAGGAGGCAAAAGATTTGTACATTAAATACTATAAAACATTACTGAAAGAAGTTAAAGAATACACAAATGGAAAGACATCCCATGTTTATGAATTAGAAGACTTAATTTTCTTAATGACAATACTACTTTCTTAATGACAATGCTACTCAAAATGACCTACAGATTCAATGCAATCCCTATCAAAATCCCAATGGTGCTTTTTCAGGAAGAGAAAAACCCATCTTAAAATATGGAATCTCAAGGGACTCAGAATAACCAAAACAATTTTGAAAATAAAGAACAAAGTTGAAGAACACATATTCCCTGATTTCAAAACTTACTGCAAAAGAATAATCATCAAAATTGTATGGTACTAGCATAAGGACAGAAATGTAGACAAATGGAACAAAATAGAGAGTCCAAAAATAAACCTTGCACAGTCTTTTGAATTTTAACAAGGTTGCCAAGACCATTCAATGGGAAAAGGACAGCATTTTCAATGAATGGTGCTAGGCAAGTTAGATATCCACATGCAAAACAAAGAAGTTGGATTCTTACCTTATAACATGTACAAAAATTAACTCAAATGAATCAAACACGTAAACATAAGAAATAAAACCCTTAGAAAAAAACATAGGGGAAAATCTTCTTGACACTGAATTTAGCAATGATTTCTTGGATGTGACACCAAAAGCCCAGACAAGAAAAAAAAAAAGATAAACTGGTCTTCATCAAAATTATAAACTGTTCTGTTTCAAAGGATGCTGTCAATGAAGTGAAAAGGTAACCCATGGCATAGGAGAAAATATTTGCAGAGTATATATCTAATAAAGGATCAATATTCAGAATATATAAAGAATTCCTATGGTCTAACAGCAAAAAACAACCCAATCCAAAAATGGGCCAAGGACTTAAATGGACATTTCTCCAAAGAGGATATACAAATGGCCAATACACACATGAAAAGACATTCAACATCACTAGCCATTAGGGAAATGTAAATCAAAACAATGAGGTACCACTACACACCCATTAGGATACCTATTATCGAACAAAGGGGGAGGAGAATAAAAAGTATTGGCAAGTGTTTGGATGCATCCCACAGCCCTACAAGCCCTGTACTTGCCCATCCTTGTGACCGAAGAAAGAGCTCAGAGTTAGCAAAAGAGACATTAATGGTTTAATGGATAGATGGAGCTTACATGCCTGAAGCAAGGTCCTGGAGCAACACCCCACTGTGTGTGGCAGGTGGCAGGGACAGAACATGGCAGCAGTCTTTGCTCTCAGGGGCAGGGGGAGGTTACCAGTTATAGGGTGAATTGACATCAGATTGGTTCACTGGTTACCAGAGAAACCAGCAGAGGGGCATGCCCCTCACAACCTCTTTGATAAGCTATCCTGGTACCTAAAGTTAAACCAATCATTAGCTGGGGTCTGGGGCAAGTATGTAGGAAGGTTAGTCAGGTGAGTAGCATGTAAATGAGGTAGGCACTGGTTGAGCAGGGGATGTACAGAGAGCAAGAGAACAGCCATCTTGGATGGCCTGATCATACAGCAAGAATGTGGAGGAGTTGGAACCCTTGTTCCTTGAGAATGTAAAATGGTGCAGCTGCTGTGGAAAACAGTTTGGCAGTTCCTCAAAAAGTTAACCATAGAATTACCAGATTATCCAACAATTCTACTTCTAGATATATACCCCAAAGAATTGAAAGCAGGTATTCAAACAGATACTTGTACACCAGTTTTCATGGCAGCATTATTCACAATGGCCAGAAAACGGAAACAACTCAAATGTCCATCAGCAGATGCATGGATAGGTATATACACACAATGGAATATTATTCAGCCTTAAAAAGGGATGAAATTCCAATATGTGCCAAAATATGGATGAACCTTGAAAATATTATGCTCATTGAAATAAAGACACAAAAGGCTACATACTTATTGTTTGATTCCACTTATGCAAAACTGAACTTTATTAGAGAAAAGAATGTAAGTGTAAAGAAGATTTTTTAATAGGAATTAATAGTAAAGTTATGACTTTTAATATTGCCTTTGAGGATAATTTTTTTATCTCCAAAATTTGCTCTAGCCTTAGTTTTATCCAGTCCAACCTACTGTTGTACTTGAATTTCTAGTAGTTTACTGTCACTTGAATACATTTCTTAAGAGGGGATTTGTAATTCCTTTATAATTTCCCAGTAGTTAAATTTCCCAGTAGTTTCCCAGTAGGAAATTTACAATTCCTTACACTCAGATTTCTCAGATGATATCTTAATTTCATACACATGTCCCTCCTCCTCTATAGTACCCTAATTAATTGCATTTGGTTTTCTCAACTTGTTCATAATTAAAAAGATCTGGAAACTGGGTCACCTAAAATATGTTTACAAATATTTTAATTGCTCATCTCTTTTGTTTTCTTTCCCATCCTCACTTTTAATCAGGCCATCCTGTCATACTCCTTAAGGATAAAGGTTTAATTCCCATTACCTTTTGATAACACCAAGGACTAAAACCACAGTTTGTGTACAATTCAGGATGCTTGCATATGCTGCTTTTCCCCCTTGACTGTCTTATAGCATTTCTATTAGAAGGTTGGTATATATAAATGCAGACCCCTATTTAACAAAATGTATTCCACAGAATGTTAATGGATATTTCTTGAAAAAAATTATTCTGTGATCAAATAAGTTGAGAAAAACTTAATTAAAAATACTAAATTAAAATAGATTTTTTTCTGTACAACATTAAAATGCAAACCCCATCAGATGAAGACTTGTGTCTTTGTTCTCTGTTGTGTCCCCAGTGCCAAGAACAGTGCCTGACACTTAGGAGGCATTGAATGAATATTTGTTGAGTGAGTGTGAATAACTTTTCAGAGCCTTTAATTACCTCATGCCCATTCAATTTCCAAGAAAAGAACGTTGTACATAGATGTCCAAACATTTTTGGCTGTTGATCTCTTTTTTTCCCCAAAACACTTAGCAAAGCTGGTGTTCCTCTGCACACATTTAGAAAAATACTATTGAAAGGCCTCCTAAATCAATTATTTGTGCCTCTTTGTTATAATTCTTATAAAATATTTTTATGGAGAAGAAATTAAAAATTTCTTAACCATTGATAACATTTGTCTTTCTGGCCAAATAAAATGACAAGTGTAAAAGTACTTTGACATATGAAATGTCACCTGTAGGCCGTAAGATTTAGTTTAAGTTTAAAATTAGTGCTTGGAAATAAAATCTGAATAAATCTAGGCTTCTAAATAGATCTTAGCAAGGGAACTCACCTAGTCTATTAGGGACTTTCCCGAAACACCTGGTTAACAGAGCCATGCTCTCTGAGATGATGAGCATGAGATTTCATGCCTCCCCCCCACAAAACCTGTAACATTTTTTGTGGCACCCCTATATCTCTCTTTTTTAAAAAATACCTTTATTGATATGTAAGTCACACACCATAAAATTCACTCATTTAAAGTATGCAGCGCTGCGGTTTTTAGTATATTCACAGAATTTTGCAACCACCTCCAAAATCTCGTTTTACAACATTTTCATCCTACCACACCACAGTAGACACTCCAGAACACCTGCCTTGTACATCCTATTTTCTGAAACTCTGAACTAGGTCACACCACCAATGTGCCAAGAAATGAGCAAGAACAAGAATATCCTTGAAAGGACTGATAAAAGTGAACTTTTACCTCATGCCCACTTCACCTGACCAATTAATAAAGTACATATCTAGCTTTACCTCATCTTTTACCAATGAAGACTTCACTTGATCAATTACCTCATCTTGCACCAATTAACCCTTTTTAAAAACAACTTATCTTCCTCTCTTTTCCCCTTAAAAACCCTGAGCCCCTCCCTCTCCTGTAATCAGGATACTATTTGGATTTCTACCTAAATCTGTGTACCCCAAACTGCAGTTCTTTGATCCCAAATCAACATTTAACCTCTTGAACTGGATTCTTGTTTTTTACAGGTTGACATCACATAAATGGTATCATACAATATCTGGTCTTTTGTGATTACCTCTTTCACTTAGCGTTTATTCAAGGTTCATCTACTTTATAACATGTATCAATACTTCATTTCTTTTTCTGGCTGAATATATTACACTGTATGGATATACCACCTTTGTTTATCCATTCATCAGCTGATGAACATTTGAGTTGTTTCCACTTTTTGGCTATTATGAGCATTCATGAACGCATTTTTGTGAGGACATGTCTTCATTTCTCTTGGGTATATACCTAAGAATAAAATTGCTGGCTTGTATTGTAACTCTGATTAATAATGTGAGGAACTACCAAATTGTTTTCCAAAGTGGGTGCAACATTTTACATTCCTGTAAGCAATATATGAGGGTTCTAATTTCTCCATATCCTTGTTAATACTTGTTATTGTTTGTTTGTTTTTTTATTTCACCATCCTAGTGGGTATGAAGTGATTACAGCTTTGATTGACATTTACCTAATAACTAATAATGTCAAGCATCTTTTCATATTCTTGTTGGCTATTAGTATATTTTTATTGAAGAAATGTCTATCCAAATTCTGTGCTCTTTTTTAATTGGCTTATTTGTCTTTTTATTATTGAGTTGTAAGGTTTATTGAAAATATATTCTGGGGCTTCCCTGGTGGTGCAGTGGTTGAGAGTCCCCCCTGCCGATGCAGGGGGCACGGGTTTGGGCCCCGGTCCGGGAAGATCCCACATGCCGTGGAGCAGCTGGGCCCGTGAGCCATGGCCACTGAGCCTGTGCGTCCGGAGCCTGTGCTCCGCAACGGGAGAGGCCACAACAGTGAGAGGCCCACATACAGAAAAAAAAAAAAAACAAAAATATATATATATATATATATATATATATATATATATATATATGTATTCTGGATACAAATCCTTTAGCAGAGATATAATTTACAAATATTTTCTTTCAGTCTGTGGGTTG
Source organism: Aethalodelphis obliquidens (assembly GCF_003676395.1). Classification (NCBI taxonomy): domain Eukaryota; kingdom Metazoa; phylum Chordata; class Mammalia; order Artiodactyla; family Delphinidae; genus Aethalodelphis; species Aethalodelphis obliquidens. Next base: position 7,678,967 of record NW_020837999.1, on the reverse strand, counting down.
TCTTCATTCTCTTGATAGTGTCCTTTGAAGTAAATGTTTTAATTTTAATGAAATCCCATTTATCCTCTTTGTTCTTTTGTCACTTGCACTTTTGGTGTCATATCTAAGAAACTGTTGTCTAACCCAAGGTCACAGAATTACTCCTAAGTTTTCTTCTGTAAGCTTTATAGTTTTAGCTCATATTTAAGTCTATGATCCATTCTGAGTTCATTTTTGTATACAATGTGAGGTAGGGGGTCAAACTTAATACTTTTCCATGTGAATATTCAGATGTCCCAGTACCATTTATTGATAAGATTATATTTTCCCATTGAATTATTTTGGCACCCTTATTAAAAATCAACTGACCATAAATATAAGAGTTAATATCTGGACTCTCACTTATATTCTATTGACCTATATTTCTATTCTTATTCCAGTACTACACTATCTTGATTACCGTAACTTTGTAGTAAGTTTTGAAATAGGGAAGTATGAGTTTTCCAATTTTGTTCTTTTCTTCCAAGGTTCTTTTGGCAATATATCCCTTTTATTTCCATAAAATGTTAGTATCAGCTTGCCAATTTCTGCAAAGGGGAATCTGGAATTTTTACAGGGATTGTAATGAATCTGTGGATCAATACAAAGAGTATTGCCATTATAACACTATTAACTCTGCCAATGCATGAACATAGGATGTCCTTCCATTTACTTAAATCGTTTTTTTTGACAGTGTTTTGTAGTGTTCTGTGTACAAGTCTTGTACTTCCTTTGTTAAATTTATTCCTGGTCTTTTAAATTTATTTATTTATTTATTTATTTTTGCCTGCATCGGGTCTTCATTGCTGCACATGGGCTTTCTCTAGTTGCAGCGAGTGGGGGCTACTCTTCTTTGTGGTGCATGGGCTTCTCATTGCAGTGGCTTCTCTTGTTGCAGAGCACAGGCTCTAGGTGCACAGGCTTCAGCAGTTGTGGCACAAAGGCTCAGTAGTTGTGGCTCACGGACTCTAGAGCTCAGGCTCAGTAGTGGTGGCACACAGGCTTAGTTGCTCTGAAGCATGTGGGATCTTCCCAGACCATGGCTCAAACCCATGTCCCCTGCATTGGCAGGCAGATTCTTAACCACTGCATCACCAGGGAAGTCCCTGTATTTGCCTTTAAATCATACAAAAGAATAAAACAGTTAGAAACAAAAATATGTTTATATTGTCTTTTATATTTAGCTATGTATTTACCTTTTCCAGTGCTCTTTATTTCTTTGTATGGGTTTGAGTTACCATCTAGTGTCCTTTTATTTCAGCCTGAAGGGCTTCCTTTAGTACTTCTTATTAAATAACTCTGCTAGTGACAAATTGTCTCAGAGTTTGTTTACCTGGGAATATCTTAATTTCTCCTTCATTTTTGAAGGATAGTTTTGCTGGATATAGAATTCTTGGTTGACAGTCCGTTTCTTTCAGTATTTTGACTATGTCATCTCATCTCATCTTCTGACCTCCATGGTTTCTAATGAGGATCCTTTGTATGTGATGAGTCACCTCTCTTGCTGCTTTCAATATTGTCTTCTTGTCTTTGGCTTTCTAAAGTTTCATTATGGTGAGTCTTTGTGTAGATCATTTAGAGTTTATCTTACAGTTCACTGAGCTTCTAGGATGTGTAGAATAATGCTTTTCATCAAATTTTGGAAGTTTGGGGCCATTATTTCTTCAAATATTCTTTCTGCCCCTTTATCTCTTCTCTCCTCCTGAGACATTCATTTTGCGTATGTTCATATGCTTGATTGTATGCACAGGTCTCTAAGGTGCTGTTCATTTGTCTTCATTCTTTTTTTTTTTTTTCTATTCCTAGGACTGGATAATTTCAATTCACCTATCTTCAAGTTGACATTCTTTCTTCTGCAAGCTCAGATTTGTTTTTAACACCTCTACTAAACTTTTCTTATTTTTGTGATTGTACTTCTCAACTCCAGAAGGTCTACTGAGGTTTATTTTGATTATTTTTCTTTTTATTTATATTGTCTAATTGGTAAGATATCATTGTCATGCTTTCCTTTAATTCTTCTGTTATTTCAACATATTTATAATAGTTGGTTTAAATTCTTTGGCTACCAAGTTCACTATCAGTTCCCCCTCAGGGACATTTTCTTTGGCTCCCTTTGTTTTTATCCACGTATGTGTCATATTTTTATTTTCCTCTGCATGTGTCATAATTCTTTTGAAATTGGATACTTTAGATAGTACATTGAATAATATAACAACTATGGTATCAGATCACCCTCCTCTCCAAAGTTTCTTATTGTTGTCGGTATTCTGAAATATGTGGCCAATGAGTTCTCTCCTAGGCCTTTTTTAAAGTTCTTGTTTTTATTTTTAATCTGAGTTCCTAGGGGTCATTCTTGTGGCCAGCCAATGATCTATAGGAAGATTTCCTTAAATGCTTTGTCTACATGTCTTTCACCCTTTGCCAAAGGGATCTGTGTGCGAAGGCATGCCTTCAAATTTCAGGCAATTTATGAAGCAGTCTTAGCTTTCACTTCTTGCTTGTGCAATGTCAATGTCAGCTAAATGTGGACTGGAATGGCTGAAGCCTTCTCCTTTTCAGGTCAAGTCCTGCACACACACACACACTGCCTTCTAGATCCTCAGAAATATGTCAGGGCTTTCTGAAGTTCCTTAGTTCTAGTTACCTAGCTCCAGGACTTCCTTTATATTTTTTGGTCATACTCTTTTTTGCCTCAACTGAAATCACAGCCTTAGACCAACCGCTATGATGTTGCCAGCAGATTACTATTATTTCAGGTAATATCCTGGGGATAGAGCTTTTAGTTGTTGTTGAGCTAGCTCTGAGTCAAAACAAATAGCCCCAACACCCTGGGAATGAAAATTTTCCAGGTAGCTGCAAATACAGACAAAATATCAATGGTACTATACAGATGGGTATTTTAATCAAGTTCCAGAATTGGTCATCCCTCTCCATTGGCTGCAAGACTGCTGGCTTGTCATGACTACCCCACTACCTGGCTGGAGACGAAAGGGGGATGGGAATAGCCCATGTTAAAATGACATAGATACTGCTACCTTACAGAAGTTTAGTTTCTCTTGCATAGACAATTTTCAATTTGTTCTGTGGTTTTGGTTAATTTCTAAAGTCGTGAAATGATTTTAGTTGTTTTGCCTGTATTTTCTGTTTTTGTGAGAAAGGAGTTTCACCATCTCACTCTGCCATTCCACAACACTTACTTTAAGTGTTACTTTTTTATCCTGGCTGTGCCTGTGTAATTAGAATAATATGTGTGGGTGTTAAATCAATGTCCATTTGTACTCCATCAAGAGTCAGACCTGGCCAACTCAGAGTTTAGAGTTTCTTTTCAAATTATAGTTTCTCCCACAATATGGAAGTACTTCTCTTCTATTAAGAAGGAAACAGGAGAATATTATGTAAGAGAAGTCTATGCCAGGAAGGAGAAGTAGATCAATTGCCCCTTCTATCCTGGTGGATTATGGGAAAGAAAAGAGAGTTGACTAAGTACTATGGAAAGATCTTTCATTTCTTCATTTCCCCCACTCAGGATGAACCCCAAGGAAAGGGACCCAGTGGAAAGATCCAGATGCACATGCCTGAAGATCCTGAAGGAGGGTGCCCAGAAAGACTGTCTTAAAGTATCTCTCCTTCTTTCCCAAGGCCCATACATGGTACTCAAAAATGTGACCAGATGTTGAGGTGCTGATTGGAGCAACATACAGGCTAAGACCCAGGGTCTGAATGAAGTGGTTGCCACATTTAAAATACCATATAAATGCCCTAGACTGTGAGTTCTAGTCACAGATGCTTGCATATCCTCCAAAACGTCAAATAAAACCAGCTGTACCTGAAAGGCTGAGTGGCTGCCTCATGGCAGGACCCAGAAGAGACCAATAAGATTCTAGAGAATGCTACATGAGTTCCAATCATTTGTCTTCTGTGTTGCCATGAGGTTGTCCTTGGAAAAAAAGCAAGGGATGGAGGCAGAAGTAGAGATGGGGAGAGGAAATCTGAAAAGCATTTATCCAAAAGAGACTGAGTCACTGAAAATACACTGTTCAAACTAGTATAACTTGTGATGCAAGAAATAGGAAGTTGAAAGTCTCTGCCTTCCCCTCCCAAGGGGATGTGAGGAGACTGTAAAGAAGATCAGCCATTTACTAGAAAATAAAGAAGCTAATTTTCTTTGTACATCTAAGTATAGTACAAGTTCACACGTGATCCAATTGCATCTTTTTACTTTTTCCCAGTCAGACAGAAGAAGTATGCTCTCCTCTCCTTTCTCTTTTCCTCGCTGGTACACCCCACAGACGTGCTAGGGCTATGGTCAACCTGACAGAAGCAAATTTCTGTGCTTGTTCTCACTGCTAGGAATCTCCATGTAAGGTCATAAGAGGACTCCAATGCTTCAAGTTCCCCTGCCTTGAACGCCCCCTACCTCTTCCCCTTCTCCATATGACGGGCTGCTTGTCCTTAGTAAATCAGCTTGCACATCTGGCTCCTACTCCCCCTCTTGAGTCAAACACCAGTTCTCTGGGCTCCCACAGCACCCTACCCACCTCCATCTTCCTCCCTCCTACAATATTTCATGTGTTCACTTACTTCTCTTCTTTCCCTACTGGACTGTGAGCTTCTGGATGCCTGTTCTGTGTTTTATTTGCCTTTTCTCAGTACCTAATCTAGTAACTGGAAAACAGAAGATATTAATTCTGGCACTGGGTGTTTATTACTTTTGATTCTGTGTCTCAAATTTTTCTACTCTGTACTTTTTGTTCACTCAAATTATTGAGCACCTACCACAGGTCTAGTACTAAATAAAACCCAGCCCTTAAAGTTGAGGAGCTTATAATTCTGTGGGGCAGATAAATACACTGAAATACAACGTGTTGAGTATTTTAAGGAAAAAAAGTGTTGTTAAGCAGAATAGACAAAGCCCTAACTTTCATGAGAAATCAAGGTAGATTTCATACGGGATGATATGTTTTATTTGAATCTCAAAGAATGAGTAAAATTCTGCAAGAAAAGTATAGGTGACACGGAGGGGTGGTCACTGACAGTACGTGAAAAGCAAGGAAAGATAATTCACGTTCACATGTTTAACATTTATTATTCCACCCAAGAGTTGAAATGATGGATATAGGTTGACTAAAAGTGTTAACCATATTTAGTGGGTGGAATCTGGGAGCTAGCTGAATCACAATCCCATGTCTTAGACCTGAGCTTTCAGCACCAACTTAATTTCTAAGTAAAACTACAGACTTAATCATTATATTTAGATTGGCAATGGCTTTCATTCATCTATGCCATCATAAGGTAGGAAAGGATTTTCAGTGTCATCTCTTCCAGTTTCCCTGACAATGTGGAATCCTTCCTGGAGTATCCACGTCAGGAGTTCAACCAATAGTGTGGCCCATGTTCTGGCAATGTTTCCTCTCAAGTAAAATGCTAAAGAGCACAGGTACTGCTTGATCCTAAATGTCTTCTTTACTCAAAACCTTAATCTGTTTGAAGATTATATCTGAAGCATATCTGGATTTCCTAACACTTGCTCTGGTTTGAGGAAAGGAACAATAGGGGAGAGAGAAATTATGATTTTCAGTGTGTGAAACTCTTGAATACTTATGTGCACTACATCAGAACAATACCTTGCTCTCTCTTTCTCTCTCTGTGTGTCTCTGTGTAGACTATACTTGGCTCTTTCTCTTTATCGGGTTGAGTAAACCTGTCTCTTACACGCTTTGATATGTCTGTCAATAAGATCTCATTATAGATACTTAATGAATATTTAACTATAAACGTAAAACATAGACAACAGCAATATAGAATGTGGACGTCAAAAAGTATTTGAACAGATAAAGATATCTACAGTGAAGGAAAAATAATATAAACAATACAAGAAGAATACCATAAATGTAACTTTATAAAGAGATGCTATAGGTGACTAGGTGCCAAATGAATGCTAAAGAAAATAGGTGCTTTAAAGATCAGAGACAAAGGAAGTTATCAGAGGTCTGTATGAGTTCAGGAGAATATCCCAGAAGTGAGGTGGGGTGTGGGGATTGTGGGCTTGAGCTGAGAACAGGAGAATAGGTGGGGTGAGTGGTTATCTTTGGGGAGAGAAAAGGGGATGTGATTAGGAAAGTGCATGAAGAAGACTTCTGGTGAGCCAGCAAGGTTCTAGTTTTTGAGTGAAGTGGTAATTACACTTGTGTTCATTTGTTTTATGAAGTTTTCTGTATGTGTTAAATTCCACCATAAAGTAGTTTAGAGAAAAGATTCATGGATGGAAAAGGCTCTGTTAATTAAAAATAAAGTGCTCCTGAAGCCTCCACTATGAAACTGGGAGGTCAAAGATGAGTAAGATATAGTCATGGCTCTCTGGAAGCTCCCATTCTACACACAGGGAGGAGAGGCGGTGATTGGAGATGAGTCCAGAAAGGTAGCCAGGAACAAGGTCATGGACACTTTGTACACAATGCTAAGGCACTTCAACTTTCTCCAATAAATAACAAGAACCCACAAACGGTTTTAGGCAGATTTATGCAATGAGATTTTCATATTAGAAAGCTAACTCTGGTCATAACATAACATATGAAATGGAAACGAGATAAAACTCAGGGCCAGTATCTCTGATAAAGTCTTATATTGTTTTCACTTTCTCAGATACACGTTTTCCTTTCCTAACAGCTTTGAACTTCTGAACAGCTGTGTCACAATCTTATATTTTCCAGAATAGTGTACACAGTCCTTGCCAGTCACAATAAATACAATTTAGCTGCTTTAATCCTTTTTGTTAGAGTAGAAGGAGAAAAATAGAAATATTAGTTGAATAAATGAATGGACCAAAAATAGAAATATTAGTTGAATAAATGAATGGACCAATGAATTATCTTAATGTCTTTGGCCTCCTAAAACCTATTGAGTTGTGTCCAATTTTATCAGCAACATCTGGTTAGTTCCTAAATTTTTATTTTTCTCCTGATTGCATTTATCCCATCTCTATCTCATTAAATCCCTTTCACCATACCAGGAAATTTCTTTTTATTTTATTTATTTATTATGGCGGCACGCAGGCTTTCTCTAACTGCAGCGAGTGGGGGCTACTCTTTGTTGTGGTGAGAGGGCTTCTCATTGTGGTGACTTCTCTTGTTACGGAGCACAGGCTCTAGGCATGTGGGCTTCAGTAGTTGTGGCACATGGGCTCAGTAGTTGTGGCTCAAGGGCTCTAGAGTGCAGGCTCAGTAGTTGTGGTGCATGGGCTTAGTTGCTCCGTGGCATGTGGGATCTTCCCAGACCAGGGCTCAAACCCATATCCCCTGCATTGGCAGGTGGATTCTTAACCACTGCACCACCAGGGAAGCCCCATACCAGGAAAATTTAAAGAGGTATTTATAGTAAATAAGCCCCCAGTTGGTATATATCTCTATAAAAATATAATTTTAATTATATTATTTTATATTATAAAAATATATTTAGGGCTCCCCTGGTGGCACAGTGGTTGAGAGTCCACCTGCTGATGCAGGGGACACGGGTTTGTGTCCCAGTCCGGGAAGATCCCACATGCTGCAGAGCGGCTGGGCCCGTAAGCCATGGCCGCTGAGCCTGCGCGTCCAGAGCCTGTGCTCTGCAACGGGAGAGGCCACAACAGTGAGAGGCCCGCGTACCGCAAAAAAAAAAATATATATATATATATATATTTATATTTATTAATATATTTAAATATACACTTACATATTTAGTATATTTAAATTTTGTATTTACAAATATATTTAAATAAAAGTTTAAAGGGGGCCATAGCTCTAAGATTTTCCTGTAAGCATTGTGGGTGCTTGTTTACAAGGTTGCATTCAAGGGTCACTGCCCAGAACCCAGATTTCAGGAAATACTGATGGGAAAGAATGAGAAAAAGAGCAAAGGATCAGCAATCATGTCATTGGTGTTAACAGTTCCTCAACTTAATAACACTTGCATCATGTCTGTAGGAGAATCTGAGCTATTTTCAGAATTTTGTTTCCCATGTTCTGACAAGAACCCTTCCCTTTTCTTTTTTTATCAAGGGTGTGTTTTTTTTCTTTCTTTTAAGTCAATGGTTTTGAGTGGAAAATGCCCTAGAGCAGTAAGAGGAGGAAGGAAGCTCCAGAAAACCTCAGTGATGAGAACAAGGAGCCCCAGTTTTTACAAGAATATTGTGTGGCTCTGTGCATGTGTGTGCATGTGTTTTTGAGGTTGGAGTGGAAAAAAGAGAGGGTGGAGTACAGAGGACTTTATCCTCTGCTAATTCTCAACACATCCAGGATAGGGGAAAACTTCAGGAAGGACCTAAGAAAACATGGAAGGTCAGATACAAGCTGAGGTCCAATTTGAAAATCTATCTAAGACCCCTTTAGCTTAAACCAGCAAGAAAGTAAAGGTCAGCCAGTGGTCAGGTTTGAAAGTCTCTATCCACCTCTGACAGTAGACTTTAGGATGGAAATCACCAGGCCTTTATCCAGAAAGAAGAGAAGCATAGCCTACAGGGAGAAAATCCTTCTAAGCAGATGTCTACTCCTAACAGTTTCAAGTCCAGGTGTGAAAAGATAAATCAAGACTTATGTACCACATTCTACATATTTGAAAGTTCTAAGTCAAAGTAAGAGGCTGTTAAATTAAATATTTTATATCATCTTACATGGATTATAATAGTTTGGAAAACCAAGTTCAAATTCCAAATTTTCACATTCTGCTCAGAGTTCTGTTCTTGAACGTGGTAGCATGACAGAGCTGGTCCCTGGACCCCCAGCCCACAGTCTGCTTCCCCTTTCCACCTCTGGATCTGTTCTGTAATGTGATGAGCCATGAACACATGTGAGTACCCCAGGCTGCCTGTCCAAGCCCTGTCTCTATCCCTGCAAATAGCAATTCTGTGGCTAGCCCTTGGGCCTAAGCTTGGGTCATCCCTTGGATGAATTTTACAGAAAGAGGGAGAAAGAGGGTGAGCTCATGGGCCACAGCACAAGGTACTGTGCCTGGGAAGAGAAGAGTCAGGGGAGAGTGGGTGCCCAAAGCAAGCTGCATTTTAACTTAATTTAGGGTAACTATACTTTCTCTGATTCACCATCAGATTTTACACTTGACCAGCAGGATAAAACGAGAGGAAATCTAGGAAACAACAAACCAGTTGTTTTTAGTAAGGACAAGCCAAGCTCATTAAAAGAGCTGAAAGGACTTTAACACAGGAACCCAGAATACTGAATTGTGGTCCCATGTCTATCACTCACCAACAGGTCCACCCCCAAAATTTGTGGAGCCATGGGAAAGAGTACAAATGGTCTTCCTCATACCATACACCTAGCTATGTGAAAGTTAAAATCAAGTATCAAACTGTTAAATAAAATATGTCCTGTCCTATTACTCTGACAAATATGCCTTCATAATGATCTGGAAGGCCAGGTACAAATTCAGAATTCTTGGCCTCTTCAAACTTGGTGTGGAAGATTGCTGCACCCCTACCCTTGCTCTTCCAGCCCTTGGCTCCTTCCTACACACTGAGGGATCTCACACCTTAATTTACACATCCAAGGTATGTCCACAGCACTCCCCACTCCCTACCCTTTCCATCCTTGATGTCAACTGCTGCCCTGATAACTCGGAGGCCTAAAGAAGGGCACAACACAAGCGTGGTTCACTCACTAGACGACTGGCCCAGGGAAAAGCCCAAGCAAGTAAGCCTGGAAGCAGGTAAATATGGTATAGTCCACAGGCTCCATGTAGGCATATCCACTTGGACCTGCCAGCTCCTTACCAGGGAAGGGGGCAGCCAAGGAAAGGCTAGCATGTGGCCCACGGGCTGCCAGTACTACTACACATGCACCTGGCCCCAGGAACAACCTGCCCCTTATGGCCCTTGTCAGGCATCTGAACTCTATCATTGACCCCAAGGAGAAGAATCTGAATGAGATGTTGTTTTGTGAGCCACTATGATTCAGGCTTCACAGTCTTCTCATACCCTGGAAATTCATCCAGCGGGGACAGGAAACTGGGAGCTGAAAAACTTGACCAATTCAGACCACCTGCTGAAGCAGCAGCTGTCAGCTACTGAGGAGACGTCCTTCGAGATCTCAGGGCTGGAGTTCTCTTAGGCTTTATCTTAGGGCAAGAAGTTATAGCTGTGGCATTTAATAGCAAGTGGTGAAGATGAAAGAAAATTTCCCAGCTTCTATTAGTAAAAAACTAATTTTGTATTGGTAAAAGAATAGATAAATAGATCAATGGAACATAATAGAGAACGCAGAAATAGACCCACATAATATAGTCAACTGATTTCTGACAAAGGCAAAGGCAGTACAATGGAGCAAAGATAGTCTTTTCAGCAAATGGTGCTGGAACATCTCGACATCACATGTCAAAAAACCAAAGAATCTAAACACATACATTACACCCTTCACAAAAGTTAACTCAAAATGGACCACAGATCTAAATGCAAAAGGAAAAACTATAAAACTCCTAGAAGATAACATAGGAGAAAACACAGCAGAAATGACCTCAGGTTTGGTGATAACTTTTTAGATACCACACCAAAGGCATGATCCAGGAATGAATTGATAAACTGGACTTCATTAAAATTAAAATTTTCTGCTCTGTGAAAGATACTGTCAAGAGAATGGGGGTGATTATGATGTCTCAATGCAAATTCATCAATTATAACAAATGTATCACTCTAGAGGGCGTTGTTAATAATGGGGGAGGCTACGCATAGGTGGGGGTAGAGAGAATATAGGAATATATAGAAATCTCCTTTCAAGCATGCCGTGAACCTAAAACTGCTCTAAAAAGTAACATCCATATTAAAAAAAGTATCTAGGCAAAACAGAAACCAAAAAAAAATTTTTTTTTTGATCAGCCATAAAAGATTGAATTATCTTTCTATTCTCTCTATAGAAAGTATTACCAATAATACTTATCAGTAAGAGGTGATAGAGTATGCAGTCATAAATGTAGGGATAATTACGGTAGAGGAATGTAAGTCAGACACTGTTTCAAACTTATTTTTAAAGAGATATTGCTATAGACTGATTTGTGTCCCCTTAAAATTCACATGTTGAAATCCTAAGCTTCAATGTGATGGTATTAGGAGGTGAGGACTTTGGGAGGTGATTAGGTCATGAGAGTGAAGCCCTCATGAATGGAATTAGTGCCCTAATAAAAGAGACCCCCAAAGAGCTCCCTCACTCCTTCTACCATGCGAAGACACAGTGAGAAAACAGCTGTCTGTGAACCAGAAGTCCACACCAAACATGGAATCTGCCAGTGCCTCAATCTTGAACTTCCCAGCCTCCAAAAGCGTAAGAAATAAATTTCTGATGTTTATAAGCCACCCAGTCTATGGTTTTCTGTTAGAGGAGTCTGAATAGACTAAGGCAGAAATCCAGGAACTAAAAAAAATTTAAAAATTTTTAAATAAATAAAAACGCAGTACCCCACCCACTCCTACCAGTTTTCGAGCATTAACTATATTCCAAATACTAGTACTTGCTTTATAGATTTCCTCATGCAATCCTCTTTATCCCCATTTCAGAGACGGGGCAGGAAGAGGTTAAAGAATGTGTCGGAAGGCACACAGGTAGTACTCGATGGTGCCAGGACTTGAACCCAGGTGGCTGGTTCTTTAGAACATACTCTTTAAGCACTGGGCCTCACTGTCTTCCCGGAGCCTCACTGAGCATGGAAAAAAAAAGCTGTATCCGGGGCTTCCCTGGTGGCGCAGTGGTTGAGAGTCCGCCTGCCCATGCGGGGGACGTGGGTTCCTGCCCCGGTCCGGGTGGATCCCGCGTGCCGCAGAGCGGCTGGGCCCGTGGGTCATGGCCGCTGGGCCTGCGCGTCCGGAGCCTGTGCTCCGCGGAGGGGGAGGCCACAGCAGTGAGAGGCCCGCGTACCACAGAAAAAAAAAAAAAAAAAAAAGCTGTATCCTAATCCCATCTACTAGTCCTGCAATCCTGGACTGATGTATTTAATCTCTCTGTCCTCGCTTGTAAAATAGAGGAAACAGTCTCTCCTAGGGCTGTGCTAAGAACTGGAGGAAATAAGATAAGTGCCCAGCACAAGGATAGAAGAGCGAGGTATCCAGTAAATGTTGGTTCCTCCCTTCCCTCTTTCCTCCTGTTGGGCTGCAGTCGGCACGCCTACAAAGCCTGCACTTGCCCAACTTTAAGACGGAAGAAAGCCCAGAGTCAGCAACAGAGACATTAACGGTTTCATGGATGGGGGAGCTTACACGTTTGAAGCAAGGTCCTGGAGCGACTTCCCACAGCGGCCAGCAGGACATGGCGGCAGGCTTCCCTCCTAGGAGGAAGGGAAGATTGCCAATTATAGTGGGAATTGAAATCCGGTTGGCTCTTCAGTTACCAGGGAAACTAGCAGAGGGGCATGCCCCACCCCTTTGATTAGAACAATCACTAGCTGGGGTCTGGGGCAAGTACGTAATGAAGGTCAGCCATTCTAAGTAGGGTATAGGTGAAGCAGGCACTGGTCCCGGGGGGGTTGGTGCAGAGAGCAAGAGAACAGCTATCCTGAGTGGCTTGATCATACACCTTCCTTCCTTCTTTCTTTGGCTACTTGGCTCTTCCTTTGCTTTCTTTTGGCCACTTGAATGCACAATTCACGGAAATAATATTGATTTTCCTTTTGGCATATTTTCTAACCAAACATGTCCCTCTACCTGTCTTACCTTGTTTCTATTGTGATCACATGATGCTCATTTTGTTTGCTTTTGTAATATGCTACCACAGTTTTTTTTTTTTTTTTTTTTTTTTTGAGGGAGAAGAAGGCAGGGTGTGATTTATAAATTAAGTAAACGAAAGTATGAGGCCCTGCGGAGCAACGTAACTCTGTCATCAGTACTGGAAATGATCTTGCAAAGCATGTGTCTTTTTCGCTGAAGTCAGCAGTTCTGTTTTGACACAGAAGGACAGAATAACCCCCTGAGGAAGTCTGTTCTTCAATTCCTGCACAAGCAGTTTAAGGGCTGGCATTTGTTTAGCCTGGGCTGCCTTCTACTTTCTTTAACGGTGAGCCTCCTGTGAGCTGCAGCTTCCTGATTTTCCAGGTGGGTCACAAATCAGCTGTGTGAAATAAAGGTGCTGGCACAGATCTGGAGGATCAATTTTCTGTCCTGAGAAGAACAAGTTATTTTATCCTTTGCTAAAGGTGGTTAAAAGACCCTTCCACAGAGGCGGGGGGGGGGGGGGGGGAATCTACTCCTTAAAATCAGAGGAGCAGACTGATCAGGAACGTGGATTTCATCCCTTGCAGCTGTGTCTCCATTCAGTGGGTGGATTCAAGAAAGCAAGTCTGAGCTGCCTGTTCCTCCCACTGGGCAAGGATGCCACTATTTTTCCTAACCAAAAGACTGTTCCACCCACCAGAGATTCCTCCTGGGCTGGCCCAAGCTATTTGCATCACAGCTGCTCCCTCCCAGCCCCAATTGCATCATCAAAGCAGAAGCCCTGGAGGGATCTTACCTCTGTCAGTTTCTCGAAGTTGTGATTACTTTAAAAAGTGAAACCAAATATCTGCTTCGTTCACTTGGCACACTCCTGAGGAGCTGCAGCGACTTGCTGGGTTAGCCAGGCAAAGGCGGGAGGCTTGGGCTCAGAAACGTATCCAGACTCCTCCTTTCACGCATCAGAGCCCTGTCCCACCCTCAAACCTTTGTTGACCTGCCTTTATTCCCCCAACTGCCGGATTCTTTAGTGGTCCCATAAGGTCCTGCCTCCCTAATACCAGGAGATCCAGGCTGGGTTCCTGCTCCTGGAGAGATGCAGGGGCTTGGAGTAGACCCCTGGGGTTTGGTGCCAAGGTAATTCTACCACCCTGAGGACTTGGAATAATGATTCTTCTTGAAATCGTGCAAAATATGCCAGTGGAACACTGACTTGTGCCTAATTAAAGGAGGCTTTGCAAGTACCAAACCTACCCCCTTCCCTTTTTTTGGGTTCCTTGTTATGTAAAGTCTGAGAAGGATTTTTTTTTTTCTCTTTAATAAAGAACGTCCAGAAAGGACAACCCAGCATGTTCTCTTTAATCTCTGGTGTACCTGTAGGTTCAGGGGGGACTCCAGTTTGAAGACCCAGCTATGAACATCCTATTACACTGATCCAGCGCCCTGCTCCTCTCCTCTCCCTTTGCCCACTTCTCTCTCAGGTTTGGTTTTACTGAACTAGTGGTTCCCTTCTCAGATGCAGTGTGCGGAGCTACATCATGGACTTTCTGCCTGACTTTGCTAGCCTTGTACAGACTCTTCAGTCACCTCCTGCCCTGAGAGTGGGGAGAGCAGAGCCAGGTTCTTGTGAATGAAAAGGAAGGAGTCATCACAGGGCACACCTCACTGCACCTTTTCTCGACCAGCTTCCCAGGTATTGACTTGTGCTAACAGCAAAAGGGAAATTTCTTGGGTGCATGTTTCCACATCTCAACTTCAAACAGCACAAACTTGCTCAATCCCAAAGCCTAAAAGACATGCTCTGCAGATAATAATGAGTTCTAATTTAATTCCTTAGATTCTTTCTTGCATTCCAAACATCGCTAGCCTGGACTTGTACCTAGGGGGCAGTTTTTTTCCATTGAATGCTCCAACACGTTACCGTTTTCAAATACCAGGTATTTTCATAAAGCTCAGGATCTTGTCTTAGTCGCTGAGAAGAACTAGCCTCAAAATGTTTTTTTTACAAAGTAAATAAATGTCTCAAGAAAAAAAAAAATGTTAAAAAATTTTCTTCAGGCATGTTTTTGAGTCAAGGGCAATCTAGAAATAACTGGATGTCTTCAGTCCTTCAGGCAAATGCTATTCCAAGCAGACCTAACTGAAGAAAGTGCTCCACATGGCATGTTTTTTATGGCACCCTCACTAGAGACCAGAAACTCATGTCCTTATTTTTGTGAAATGTCTCACACACAACTCTTAAGGATAAGGAGTTAGCCAGGTCAACAATGTAATGAAACCCAACTGGAGCTGGGTACTCAATGCTGCCAGGACTCCCTTTCAGTCTCTTTCACGTTTCTCTGCACATGGATCTCATCTTCTCTCATTGCTGAGTGGTCTTCTCCACATTGGGGTAAAACATGGTCACCTGCCAACACTTGAGTTTGACCTCTTGCAACTACCAGAGATGGTCTAAGTGATCTTTCCCTCTCTCTCTCTCCTTCTCTCTCTCTCTCTCTCCTCCTCCTCTCTCTCTCTCTCTCTCCCCTCAAGCCCAAAAGTCCTTGGGCAGAGAATTCATTGATTCAGCTTGGGACACCCAGGGCATGGTCTACTCTGACCAGACACTGGGAACAATGAAATATAGTCATGGGAAACCAAAATGTTTTGAATGGTTGGAGTGGGGAAGTAACCATTGGCTGAGATCATGAACGATCTTCTATAACAGATTTGGGTTTTACTTTGAAGGTAATGAAGGAGTCATTGAAGGATTTCAAACAGGGTAGTGGCCGGACAACTGCATATTTTAATGAGCACACTGTAATGTGGCAGAGAAAGCTTGGAGGGGATTGAGTGAGTGCAGCTGTGCATCAGTGAACTACGTCTCCCTTCTACACCTCTGTGCCTCATACAAGATTCAGGCCCAGAGCAGCCATGACCTGGGCCCCAGCATTAGCCTTTAGCCAGATCAACAGCTAGGATGCCTTGCCACTTTAACTGGATGGGCAGAATCTAGTGGAATACATATATCCCTGACCCAGAGGAAGGGTAGAAAGTATCTGTGGGTTCTGCTCTCAAGGAGGCTTTGTCACCATGTTCTCTGTGCCCCTGCTAGCTGTGAGAGAATGCACGTAAGGAGTTCAGGTACTAGGGAACAGACTTCCTTTCTCTTCCTGGAGTCATTATGGCCCTGCAGTAAGGGGAAAAAATTATTTTTAATTGCATGTTTATGAACTGCTGCAGGAGTGTCTCCACTTAAGTGCAGGGGAGGAAAAAGTATTAGGTTCCTTGGCTGGGCCTGAAAATTAAACTGACAAAGACAGATTAACAGGAGAAAAGTCATACATATTTATTTAATGTAAGTTTTACATGACTCTGGAGCCTTTATAGGGAAATAAAAACCTGAAGAAATAGTTAAGCCTGAGTGTTTCTATACTAGGTTTAATGAAGAGTGGGAAGTCATGGAAAAACATGATAGAACAAAGGGATATGAGCTAAAGGTAGTAAACTGGGAAACTTAGCAAGACATGTTCCTCTGGATTCCTCTTAGCATCCCTCCATCTTTGGAAATAAGAATCCTTTTTTCCTGCAGGTATAGAAAGGGCTGCTTCAGGGGAGAAGGGGACATTCAGAATTCTCCCTGCACCTGTCAGGTCTCTATTTTTTCTAGCTTCCAATATTCAATGATGTCAAGGCACCATGTTTCAGAGTAATGTTTTCTGAACCCCATCAAGTAACCCCTATTGGAAGCTGTTTTGCACCTCTTCCCTAATGTGGCCTCTTGAGGAATAAAATCTTGTTATTTGTCTATTTGCTGCAGGTCAGTTTGCTCATTGCTTCCTTCTCAGATATATTACCTGTTATGTCCAATTAATGGTTCATGTCTAGCAACTCTAGGGCAAGGGCTCTGAAATGTCCATGCCACTCTTGAACCACACCACCAAGAGAGTTAGAAGCTGCTTCTCTCCCCTGTCACTGAGAACTGATGTTCCATTACCTGCTTTCCTCTTTAATGAGAAATAAGCTTTGACGTATGCCATAGACCAATTTACCTACGAAATTTAGCTTTAACTAAACACTGTCCAAAGGCATCCTTGCTGGACCTGATAGTTAACCTCAGCCAGCAAGTGTGGATCAGCCCTGGCCTCTACAAAAACCATAAAGACAGCCCCATAAACCCCATGGTCCCTCAGCTCCTGGCTTCTCTTTAATAAACTTTCATTGTTGAAGGAGGGAAAACTAAGCATGTGATAAAACCTACATTAGATTTTACCTCAGGACATTTTTATTACTTATATTATTCAGTAGAGTCCAAATGAAAGGTTGAAAACAACCTAACATTTTGGGTAAATTACTCCCCCCAAAAAAGACTTTTTTTTTTTTTTTTTTCAGTGAGTGAACGGAGAGAAAGTAATGATGAATCTTCAGAGGCCAAAAACCAGGAGAAAGTGGGAACCCAGAGAAGTCAGGCAACATTTGAGTTCATAATGGCTGAGAATTTTCCAGAATAGATAAACGACATCTACTCTCAGATTGAGGCCCCAAACAAGGTCAATGAAAGGAAACCTACATCTAGACACATTGTGCTGAATACCATCATCAGCACTTGACATTGGTTTCCAACCCCCTTCTGTGGTTTGGTTGGGTTTGGATTGGTTGGTAATCTGAAAAACTATAGACCACATTTCCCAGACTCTTTCTCAGCTGAGGTCCTGGATGTGACTGAACTTCTGCCTGGGCTCTCCTGTGAAACTTGGAAGGCAGAAGGGAGGCAAGGCCATCTTCCTGCGGCAGCTCTGTCTGGCGAGTATGGTCCTGAGACACGAGTGTTTCAAGACAGTGGTGGCAACTGGACGCAGTGATCCAGCGCCCGAGAGGCCCCAGTGTTGTGGGGATATAAGCACTGAGGCGTTTGGGATGATGGGCACAGCATTCCTCTGTTTGGTCACCCACCTGGTGGAGCTTCCTGACTTCTCACTACAGCTACAGCTACTGCACTACAGCTACAGCCACAGTCCCAGTCCCAGGAGTGAGGACACCTGCCTCCCACTGTGTTAAATGGTGTTCAATTGTTCCCTGTGTTAAATCTCACTCTCCTCACTCCCAACTCTGAGGAGCACAGTAGGGGCCTCTCATGATCCAGACCATCAACTACCAGAGAAGAAATGGAAAAGATAACAGAACATCATCACTCCCCAATGTGTGGGGTTCACCCTGAGGGGCCGTTGCCACTCCTTCTCTCTGTCTTTGTCTCAGGTGGAGCTCCTTATTCTCGGTGCCTGCCTGAGAAGGGTCCCTAATTGGCAAAAAGGCTGGAAGCTCTGCTTCGGCCTTCTGATTACCTGTGTCATCTGCCCTGCAATGCTGAGACTCTGCCACCGTCCCCTTGGACAGGTTTCCTCCCCCTTGGTTCAGGGAACCCTTGCTAACAGTCTCTTCCACGTTGTTTTTTCTGCTTTTCTTCCTTTTTCTTCTTCCTTTTCTTCCATTTTCTTTCCTTGATAAAATCTGCAGTCTTCTAAGTGTAATTATAGCTCTTGGGGTTGTTGTTTCTGCTTTTAACATTTTTTTCTTTTTTAAAAATTTATTTATTTTTGGCTGCGTCGGGTCTTAGTTGCAGCACGTGGGATCTTCGTTGAGGCATGCAGGATCTTTCGTTGTGGCACGCGGGCTCTTCATTGCAGCACGCAGGCTTGTCTCCAGTTGTGACCTGTGGGTTTTTTCTCTTCTCTACTTGTGGCGTGCAGGCTCTAGGGCACATGGGCTCTGTAGTTCTGGCGTGCGGGTTCCAGAGCACGTGGGCTCTGTAGTTTGCGGCACATGGACTCTCTAGTTGAGGCACGCAAGCTCAGTAGTTGTGGCATGCAGGGTTAGCTGCCCTGTGGCATGTAGGATCTTAGTTCCCCTGTGGCATGTAGGATCTTAGTTCCCTGACCAGGGATCGAACCCACGTCCCCTGCATTGAAAGGTGGATTCTTTACCACTGGACCACTAGGGAAGTCCCAACATTTTTTTCTTAACAATTAATTTTTTCAGCTTTTGTTTTACTTCATTTCTGCTAGTTTTCTTAAGACTTTTAATGTGTTTTTTCCCCTATATAATCAAGGTAAATGCTTTGTTTATTTGCTCTTTATTTTTTTTAACAGTGAAAGCATTGACAACTATGAATTGACCTCTGAGTATTTCTGTGACTCCATCCCCAAGACTTTCTGTATTACGAAGATTTCCAGTTTTTGTTATTTACTCCAACGTCTGTTATTAAGTAATTGGCTTATGTCTTATTTTAGTGGTTATATTGGAGATTTTTAAACATTTTCCATATGGTATTCCTGTTATTCATTTGAATTCTTACATCAATAAAAGAAATAGCAATAAAGTATTACTAATAACTATTTCTCACCTTATTATACTGTGACCAGAGAATATAACCTGGAGAATTTCTTCTATTGTTAATTTATTCAGATCCAAGGAAACTAATTCTACTCATTGAGAAATTCCTTGTGCTTGTTTTCTATTTTCCCTGAGAGAATTTTAGAGAAGCAAAAGTCTTGTTTGTATTTTCTGATGTCCTCAGTATATGTTCTCAAACTTATGTAGACACCTAAAGGTGAACAAAGTATGCAGATATCTGAAGCCATGAGCCTCCTAGATGTCACTCGAAGTGTAAAATCTAAAACTTCTCTGTAGCAAATGAAAGGGAAACTCTCCCTTCAATGAGCCGGATTCCTAGCATAATCTTCTCTCTCAATTTCAAAGTTTCCCATGCCACTCATACATCCAGACATTTCCCATTGAGTTTGTGTGGTATACTCTCTCTTTATGTCATTACTCATTCCTTAAGTATCTACTCCGCTGACCAAATCATTCCAGCAGAGTGATTTATGCCACCATTTCTCCCTGGCACATGCCATTTTGCAATTTCTTGTTTGCAATTATAAATATTCTACATGGGGAGGAAGTAGTATATTTTATTTATTTCAGCATCCCCAGGGCCTAACTCGCTACTCACTGCACATATGTTTGCTGAATTTAGTTTGATTTTGAAAGAATTTTATCTTTAACAAAACATTTACCTGTCCTTTATTTCTATAACAAGATGTTAGAAAGAGATACATGCCCCTTCATCTCCCTCATAAGAGGGGTGTGGGCTTCCACGGGGCCACTGAAAGAGCTTAACATGTGACCTCTATAGGTCATAAGGGTGTGCAGTCTAATGTCCACCCAGAGAATATCAACTCAAAATATGAGCCAACTGCTCTGGTGGCAAGGACAGGGGACGTACTGTTACATTGAGATTAGCCAACACTACCAGAGTTTGTCAGGGCAAGCGATATTGATGGGAACCAGATGTGAGAGCTCATCTTGAGTGCTTGTCCTATACAGCCTCCTAAAGAGGCAGCAGAACCCCAGCAAAAAGTTGGAGATGAAAGCCAGATTACCAGAAACTACAGGAAGCACAAGTAACCATCGAGATTAGGGAAGTGTCTTCTCAGGACAAGGGAACTTGAAGTCTGAGAGACTTGATCTTGGCTTCCAAAGAGCCACCAAAGTGCTTCATGAAAGACTCTGCTTTCAACAGCTGCCATATATAAACTGACTCTATTTGGTCGGTTCAACTGATGCTTTTTCTATCCCTTTTACACTCCCAGACCAGCAGGTTGGGGAAGGATGAGAGTATCGATAGGGAGATGGAGAAACAGCCAACCACATTCCCCTTCCCTACTAGAAGCTTCCAGGCTGAGACAGGCTGATCCAGGAGTAGGAGGAGATAAGCCATTAAATCACATTTTGATATCTGTTTAATATCTCCTCCTGGATATTCTAATTACCGACTTCAGACTGTGTTTGTTACTTGAAGCAACCCTACCTCCTGAACATAAAAGCCTTGGGATCCACTAGAGTTTTCATAGGAGAATAGGAAAGAGTACCTCCTCTGAAGAAACATTAAAGGGATGGAGGGAGGCAATGAACTCATACTCTGCTTATATCATGAGTTATACATGGTGACTCTACTGCTTCAACTTCATGTGATCCACTCGATAACCAGTGAGGGATGAAGGGCAATTCTAAAGCCAAGACCCACAAATGTTATCAAGAGGCAACAGAATGTCAGCTAGGTCTCTTAGTTGCAAAAACTATCAATAGCTAGTTTAAGCAGAAAAGGAATTTATTATGGGATATTAGGTAGCTCAAGGGTCCAGAGAAATAAACTTATGGCTGAGTTTCCAAAAACTCCTCCCAAAACTTCACCACAGAACAGCACTTTCAACACTGGTCCCAGAACCAAGCCACTGCCACCTGCACCCAGCCCTTTTCCTTACATTATTTACTCCAAAGTTACGTGTCTGATTGGTGGAATCTAGATTACATGCCAGCACCATCCTATTCAACAAAGGTGGGAATCATAACAGGAGAACAATCAAAGTATAGAGTCTATTTAAAAGACTTTGGACAGCCACAAATGACAGATGTCCTTATTCTGGTTTATTCTGGCTTCTCATCCTGTTTATTGCACTATGGAGTAATTCTTGACTTTTTTCCAAAGCCTTGAGGAATGTCTAGGTTTTGTAACTCTTCTTGGCAATAGAAGTTTTCTGCCTGTTAGGATCCACAAAGATTGCAAGTTGCAGGGCAAGCTGCCTAGCATTTTAATTTTTTCTGCTACTCAATCAGAAATCTTAATATCCATCTACAGCTTACCACATCCATGAAGACGTCTCGGGGAGCTCCAACTTACAATGACTTCTTTTGACAATACTAAGTTTCATGTTGTGGGATTTCCTTAAGTTTTTGTTCATCTTTGTGTTGGGGAACTTGGCTTGTTTTAAGTAACAATTTTGTGTTAGTTATTTTAAACACAAAATTATTCAAGAAAATCATAAGCAGTGTAATTCACTCTTGGCAAACAAATACTTCCTGCCAGGTTTCAGTCTCTCCATAGACACAGACCCCAAGGCAAGTTAACATTTGGCAAATTATTATCTATTCAGAAAGGAAAAAGAGATCATGAAAGTGTGAGTAACAAAAGCTGGGGAAAAAAAGTCAAATTTACGCAAAGAGTTGACGGTATCAGTGCAATATTTGGCACATGGTGACTTTCTCCTCTAAACCCATTACTCAACCTCAAAAGAGCCAGCCCGATCCCTTGGGTTTTGTTTGGTTTAAATTAGAGATGATATTTTCCCTGAAGAAATAACCATCCTTGATTGAATTTTCCTCTAAGCCATGGTATGTGGGAAAAGAGGAGAAGGAGGAAGAGTGAGGAGTGCATATTGATAAAGGCAAATCATAGACAAAAGTGGAAATCTGCTATTTTCTCTTGCTTCTGTGGAACAAAAGGCTACATCATGTGACATCAGGGGGACCAAAAGGACCACCCACCTCTTTCATATGAGTTACACTCTGACCTCTTTTTACAGGAAAATAGCCCTATTAGAAGAAGCTCATGCAGATAAATCCATAATTTTCATTTTGGTATGAATTCATTCATTCATTCACTAGATATTGCAGTAGATATTAGAGATAAAACTGTAGACATGACACAGTTCTTGCTATCACTGACCCTAAGACCTAGTAAAGGAAGCAGGTAAGCAATTTATCAATTACAGTTGATACCAGACAGGATAGAAGGTATAGGATTTAATGGAAATGGGTAGGAAGGATAACTGCTTAGACTTAGAATGAAAAGGAAGCTTTCCTGGAATAAGTGATAATTAAGACTAGAATGAAGAGTAGACATTAAACTAGTCAAAGGGAGGGAAGAGAGCATTTTAGGCAGAGAGATTAGAAAACAGGCTTAAGCAACTGAAACTAATTTTTTATGCTTTAGATATAGGTATTTGAGGGTTGAGGACAAAAGTGGGTAGAATATGAGGCTGAAGAGATAAATACCAGACCTTAAGCCACGAATATCATTTAGAAATTATGTATGGATGTGAGAAATGGCAGTCACCAAAACACCGTTTAAATAAGATAGTGGATTATTTTTCTCTCATGTAAAACAAATCCAGAAGTAGACAGTCCAAACTATTTCCATGATGGAGGAACCATCAAAGATTTCAGCTCATTCTTACTTTCAGTTCTGCCATCTTTATGGCAGGACCCCTCTCCACAAGACCATTTCAAGGTCTCACGATGGCCACTTCAGCTTGAGCCACTATTTCTTTCAGTCAAGGAGATGGAAGGAGAGAGAAAAAGCAACAGGTTACAGTCCCCCTGAGTTAGTTTCCTTTTGGTGGAGCTTTTCAAGATGCCACACTTGACATTTTGGCTTATATCTCACTGGCCAGAATTTAGTCATACAACCATTCCTATCTGTAAGGAGTGCTTGGAAATGTAGTTTCTTAGTTGAGCACAATTGCTCTCCCTAACAAAATCAAGGTTCTGTTAGTAAGGAAGAAGGAGAAAACAATATTAAAGGGAACTAGTAGTCTTTGCTATGTCATTCCATGTTAATTCTACCTTGAGGGCAATGGAGACTCATCCAAGAGTTTCAAGCCAAGAAGTGACCTGGTCAAAGTTGTATTTTCAAAAGGACCTCTTACATGCGGGGTAGAGACAGGATTGGAGGAGACTTGATTGGTGGCAAGGGGACCTATTAGGAGGATGTTGAATAAAACCAGGCAATAGGTGATGGTGGCCCAAAAGTGTGATTTGATAAGTATAGAATGTGAGACCAGAAGGAAAACCAGGAGCATAAAAGAGTAAAGACAAGGATCTTGTTGGCATCAAAGACAAATCTCACCCACTTACCATTGTATTTGATATGGCTCATCCCCACTCAGTCTCATTTTCTGGGCAAAGCAAGCCAACGTTGCATTTAACTCAGCTCTTTGGATGTCACTCTACAACTGAGGTAATCAGAGTGCTTGTCCCATGAGTTTTTAAATGTTATAAAACCATTCATATTACATATGCACATCCATTTATATAATTTTATATAAATTCATAAATAAGACTTCACAAATCCTATTGTTTTTGATGAAATATTTGATGCATGCAAAATAATATGTACATTATGGAACACAGTAATAAAACACTCATTACCCCCATCCAACTTAAGAATCAGAATGTTAGCAATACTTCCTCATGTTTAAAAGCCCTCACCCACAGAGAGTCAAAATATCCATGCTTTTTGGCCACCTATGACCATGCTCTTTATATATAGAGAGAGGGGGCAGCAATATGCGACCTCAGTGGCCTTATATTTTCCCCAGTGACATAAGTTACCCTAAAACCATAACAATAATAGCTAATATGTAATCAGTGCTTATTATATGCCAGGCACTCTTCTAAATGTTTTACATACATGAAATAACTTAATCTCCTCAATGATTCTATGAAGTAACTATTACTCTCCTCCTTATTTTACAGATGAACAAACTGAGGCATAGAGTAGTCTAGTATTTTGCCCAAGCTCACACAGCTAATGAATGGTAAAACCAAGATTCAAAGAGGTCATCTGGTTTTCACATCTGTTTCTAGCCACCATACTATCCCATTGCCTGTAGATGTATGACAACACTGATGGTAGTGGTGCTGGTGGCAGTGCTGGTGGTACCTTTTCCCCTTAAATATGGCTGGTCCTCTAGTAGAATGTTAGATTCAGAAGTTTTAGAGATTATACTGACAGATTTATCCATCCCATAGATTTAGAACTTCTTGACAATAAGAATTAGGACAAGAAATTACAGATCTAAGGCCCAGGGTTGCGACGTGTGTGGCAGACTTTATTCCGGAACCCAAGGGTCTTACCTTAAGTACATCTCTTATTCTAGCACACCAGACTGGCTAGGTTACAAAGGACACCTTAACTGTTGACTTGCAAATAAAGCATAGGTAATGAATTAAACCAGACAAGTCAGTGGTGAAGTTTTCATCTCTCTCCTTGATCACTACTGCAAGGAATCTAGAGACTTTTTTGTTTGTAAAAACTCCAAGTGAGTCATTTATAATCTCTTTTGAGCAGAGATGTGGAGTCTAAGGTCTCTTTGGCGTAGTGGTGAATAAGGTTGTACTCCAGGCGCCTAAAACAGTGCATGGCAAGATATAAGCTCCATGAAAATTAGTTGTTAACATCATAACCATGATTCTATGATTTTAAAGTAGGAAAAGCCCCTTGCAAAATAATTGATTTGAAGACCCCACTGCTCTTTGTATGCAAGACTTTTTAAATTGTTGTATAACATATTTAGACTTCTGAAGAATAATGTTTGTAGTACTGCCATATTGCTTGACTTAACCTGTACAACGACATTAGAAAGTACACAAAAGCAAGTGTCACCAAATTACAGAAGTGATGTAAAGCTTACATTTGACCACTTGTATTTTTAATACAAATATAAACAGGATTATTCCCCACCAATACGCATTAATCCCAGCATAGTTAGGAACCAGACCAACAGTTTCACAAGTTTCAAGCTATGTCTAGAGGTACAACAGGTGTAAAAAATGATAAAGGTAGATTTACGATCTGATTCCTTGATGCTCTGAGATTTTAAATATGGCTCTGTGAGTTGTTCTATATATAGTCAATTTCTTATTCTCTCCAACTGTTTTAGCTGAGCAATCCTAGTTACTGAAAAAAAAAAAATCCTAGACTCTCAATAACTTAAAGCAGTGGAAATTGCTTGTGTATGTAGGCCAAAAAGGTGTTTCTGATTGATAACGAGAGACAGGAAAGAGACTATTTCATGCAGTCAGTTACAGACTCAGGCTGAAGAAGGCTTCAAAGTTTCGCTGGAGATCAATATCCAGCCAGTATATAGGAGAAGAGCATAGAGTATTGCAAGTAGGAGGCAGAGAGAAAAGGAAACAGTTTTGTCAATTAGCTAGTAGTCTCTGCTATTGTAAACCTTAGTTTTCTCATCTGTAAAGTGCTAAGTCTGCCTTTTTTAAAACTTTCTTAAGCCCATAGAAGTTTCAATAATAAAATAAAACCCATCAGGCCTACTACTTCATACAAATCATAAAGTCTGCACCATTTGCTAATGATGCAAAATATTCCATTTATCTTATTCATCTTTCTTGCAAACCCACAAAATTTTCTCTCTACTTCTTTTAGAGGCTCTTATGTCTTTGGTTTCTGTTAAATAAGACTCTACAAGTAGTGACTAAAGATTATTAAATATCTTGAAAATGTCGAGAACTGAACTGTGCTTAGTGCTCCATTTCACCCTCACAACAATCCAGTGAGATATGTTTCATTATCCCTATTTGTACAGTGGTGGAGCAGGGAAGGCAATGAATAGGGGACCTACAATTAAGTAATTAGCCAAAGGACACAGCTGATAAGTGATGGTAAAATCCCAACTTGAAGTCAAGCCTCCTTTGATTCCAAATATTGGGTTTATACCAATCATATTATTCTACTTCCTTTCTATATCTCTCAGATTCTCTAGAACACCTACAGTGTCAGGCACCTAGTGAAAGAAACTGAACAAATACTTGTTCAAATAAATTGAATTGAAATAATAATAAACCTCTATTGTAAACCTCAAGTTTAATAAACCTCTATTGTAAATCTTTGTTTTTGAAGGACATTTATATTGTCCCTTCCTTGATTGTCTTCTCCATGCCTGCTTTATTTTTGCTTTTCCTTCACTGCATTCCCTTCCCTTTCTTGATGGTCCCAAGGGCCATCTCAGCCCTCCTAAGAAGGAAGCTTTTATTTAGGAAATTATAGCATACATTGTGCTGCCTGCCACTTAGCCACTTGAGAATTTCTGGCAAAAGTCTTATGAAGAGCATGACTTACTGCAATTTGAGAGAGTTTCCTGTCTATTTAACTGTATGGGAAGAACATTAATTCAATGGAATGTGGATCTAGACTCAACTGTCTGCTCATCTAGACTTAGGTTGGGATACTATTTTTTCTCCAGTCTCCTTAGCTAGATATTTATTCCTCTTCCAGCAAGACTCCTGTTGCATGCCAAGTGAGATATGTTTTCAACTAACACTAAATTAACAGGGAAGTCAGCCAAGCCAGAAGAAAGTCATGCTTTTTTTTCTCGTCTAAGAGCAACTGGCAGAAGTCTCCTCTTACACGTATCTTCTGCTTGTAAGCACGTGGCTAGGCTACAGACTCAGAATGAATTCTACAGCTATAAAGAAGGTGTGGGCAGGTGATTAACAAAGGTGGGATTACTTTTTTCGGGTAATTATGGTTTATGAGGCTTGTCTAACAAATTGTTCCTACCCATAGGAACAAACTACCTTCAGAAAACAATAAAAGTATGGGTCTTTAGGGAGCTATTTCCATACTACCAATCTAAACAACAACAAATAACTAGAGGGCAGGACCTTGGCTTATAGAAGGAACATTTCACTATTTAGTGAGCAGACATTATTAATGAAGATACTCTATCCTTCACAACACTTTGGGAAAAAAGAAATGTGGACCCAGTATGAGAATTTTATTAGTAATACCCATGTTTTATCTCTGTACCTGCTAAGTTTGAGATAAATCATTTATTTATTCACAAAATATTATTCACTGGCCAACCTTATATGCTTAGCACTGTGTCAGGTATAGAAATTCATCACTGTAGTGCCTGAGAAAAAGACTTGCTTCAAATCACCATAATAAAATTTTTTTAAATGTATCATAAAAGAATTTTATAATGTATAATGGGAATTCAAAGAAAGGAAAAGATTTCTTCTTCCTAGTGGAATTAAAGGAGGACTTAAAGGGGAGTTTTCTTTGAGCTAATCCTTAAATGATGATTGTACATTAATTTTATTCCACATTATACATAACACAGTTTCAGAATAGCTGTACTAATATGACTACCATCTATATGGTTACTAAGAACAGTTTAAAACATATTTTTAATATACCCTCCCCATCTCCCTTACACACTTTAAAGTTATATTATGTTGTCAGAGGATGTAGCCATTATATACTATAATCTCTTCCTTCCAAGTCTTATCTTTATGAAAACTAGGTGTTTCATGACCACCGCCAAGTCCTTAGGTCAATGTCTATCTATTTATTATAGCTCATTTTCTAATAGATTCTTCAGGAAGGGTTTATGGGAACAATATTTCCTGAGTTCTTAAAAGTTGAAAGCAATTTATCTATACCCATTATATCTGAATGTTATTTTTGCTGGATATAAAATTTTTATCTTGTATTTTCTTTCCTTGAGTATTTTAAATGTTTTCCATTTTCTTCTGGCTGTTTGTGTAAGTGTTTGTGGTAGGCTGCATAATGCCTCCCCCAGCCCCCATCAAAGATACCCATACCCTAATACCTGGAGACTGTGTGTGTTACCTTCTATGGCAAAGGGGATTTTACAGATGTGATTTAGAGTCCTGAGATAGGGAGGTTGCCCTGGATTATCCAGATGGACCCTAAATGCAATCACAAATATCCTTATGAGAGAGAAGCAGAGGTAGATTTGACTACAGAAAGGAAAGAAGGCAAAGTGTTGATTGAAGCAAGGAGAGAAAATGTGAGGTGAGGCAGGGCTATTGACCAAGGAATGAGAATGGTCTCTAGAAGCTGGAAAACACAAAGAAATGGATTCTCCCTGAGAACCTCCAGAAGGAGCCAGCCCTGTTGACATCTTGATCTTAGCCCTGTAAGATTCATTTCAGACTGTCGTCTCTAGAACTGTAAGAGAACAAGTTTCGGTTGTTTTAAACCCATTAGTTTCTGGTAATCTTTTACAGTAGAAATAGGAAACTAATAGAGTGTTGGTCTCAAAGAGTCTGGTGATAACATTTTTGCCAAGGTGCCTATTAAATGATTTCCCTTTTTTTTAAATTCAGTAATTTCACTATGTCTTGGTATTGGTCATTGAGGGTCAGTATTCCCATGCATGCAATATGTGGTTTCAAATCTTTTTGATTTCAGAACAGTTTTTTAAACTATAGTTTTTAGCACTTTTTCTGTTTTTTTTTTTAATTGGTTTTCTTCTTCAAGGACTCCTGTTATCTTATATATTGGTACTTCCTTGCCTCTTCTCCATGCTATCACTTTCTTTTGAACACTAGACCCAGGAAGACAAGCTGGAATCCACATCTGTCATTGGACACCACCAACTTTAAGGACACTGGTAATCTGCAGGAGAAATTAGATCCCTTTACCACAGAGCTGCACAAGTATATGGTCCAGGACTTGGAGAAGCCGAGGAAGGAGATCTGGAAGGAGGTAGATAAGCTGTGAGTTCGGGTGTTGCCTCACAGTAACATGGTGACCTGGCAGATCAGCACCAATGGGTGTCAGTTGCCACAATGTCTCCAACCTCTCAAGTATAAAAACGGCTGCTCCTTCATTTCCACCTTCTAAATTACATGCAAACTTCTCCCTGTACAGGGAAAAGAATCCTAGGAATTATACTTCAACCTTAGCTAACTTGTACTAATATGAACCCACCACAGTTCACCCCTGTCAACATAGTATCTTTTAATCATACTTAACTTCCAAATAAAGACAATAGCAAAATGATGCTTCTACCAATGATACAGCTATCCCTTGTGCAACCAAAAACATGTTAACTCTCTCCCACAAATAAGATACAAAGTTCACTTATCCATCTTTGGATGATGTTCTATTCCTCTTCCAGCTGAGTCACACTAAGATGTAAAGTTAACACCATGAACACATGTTATAGTAGATGTGACAGAGGAACGGGAAAGTGGAAGGAAGACAGTGGTTAATATGTGCATAAATATGGTCATATCAAAATAAGGAAAAATACTCATAACTATTATAGTTCTCATTTCCAAAGTTGGTCACATGATCATAGATGTGACTAATTTTTTAACTTCCTTTTTCCACCATTCACTCCCACCTCATTGGCCCCTGCTAACATGTTTTGCTTCAAACAGCTGGTTTCTTCAAATTTTCAGATCTTGAGTTAAATGGCATCTTCTCAACAAGGTCTCTCCCCAATTTAAAGTAAATAACCCCACTATTTTTTTTTTCTCATAGCACTCTCATCTTCTCTTCGTTTTTTGTTTGTTGGTTCTTATTTTTTCATGACTCTCAAAACAACAGTAGTTTTAATGAATGAGGAAATGAATTCCTCACCACTAAATCTACCACTCACATCCTACCAATCAACAGGTCCTATTAGTTTTTTGTTCCTGATATCTTTCAGATCCATTCCTTTCTTTATAGTCATCAACACTCAGTTTCTTACTGATATCCTGATATCTCATCTGGTATCTAGCTTCTCCTCACTCCAGTTAATACTATGCACTACCCTCAATACTTCGTGGAAAGAAATGATTCTGTGTTTGTCTTTATATTTTGAGTACCTAGCATAGTAGGCACACAGTAACACAAAGTAGGAATTCAATAATTATCTGTGGATGAATGGATAAAATGTCATCAATCATATAAGGAATGCTATACAAGCAATCTACTAACTCTGTCTCTGGTCTCCTTATCTTATGAATTCAACACTCTAAAAATGAAAATTCAGAGACAAAATTATTTTGAACTTTCAAATATCTGCTCTTCCAAAAAAACTATGTATTTGACCTCCAATAAAATGTTTTAACTGTAAATGAGAATTTTTATTACTCACCTAAAAATAGTGTGTTTGCATCAATTTTTAAGAGATTAAAATAGTATTAACATGATTAAGGGAATAGAAATAGTTTTAATGAAAAATATACAAATAATGTGGTACATTATATCAATGTTTTTATTGCTCGATAATATTCTATAATGCATCTGGGTAATGCATGTGTGCTAGGAGAGGGATGGACAATAGACATAACAGCAGCAAGTATTGGGGGTTTGAGAGTAAAAGATCAATAATAATGGCTCATTTTCATTTCTCATGAGGAAAAAAGGTATCACTAAGTGCCAAGTACAATGCCTGGCATATAGTAGGAGTAGAATATATTTATGTTGACTGTCTGACTATTGCTTATTTATAATAGTGAATGAGATTTTTATAAATTAAAAGGTTCAAGTTGTCTTAAGGAATTGTCATAGGATTATAGAATGTTAACTCTTAAAATGGATTATACAGGGAGGATACAGATTGTAATATCTTAAAAATCACTAAGATGATATATGTCCTTACTAATAAATAGTACATCCTAAATAAAAGTAAAGAGCTGGGCTGAAATGACCTTTAGAAATTATTTCCTGCTTATATTTCTACAACATAGATTGCTTTTTTGGTTACTGTTCTGTTAACCTCAGACCTCAAAAACCAAAGGTCAAGACTGAATAAATCAGGAGGAAAATAAAGGTCTTTTATATCCATTAGCAATAAAGAGAATGTATATGAATATAAAAGTATTTTCTCAACCTTGGCATGACTCCAAGGAAATCCAAATGCTAAAAGTCTGTTTCAGCTCCCAGCATTCCTCTGCTCCCTCCCACAGACAGACCATAGGAAGATGAACAAACTCAATGAGTTCCATTAAACAAAATGCTGGTCAAGGCCCATGTTTAACCACACCCCATGTACAGTGGCTCCAGAGTTCTGAAGGGCTGTAGCAGAATGATAGAATACCCTGGAAGCTCAACATTCTCTTCCTAAGGCAACTCCCTGCTTGCTTCTGGATTGAATGCTACCCTAGTTGTCCCCCAGGCATCAGTCAGAACTAAAGGACCTTACATCCCATGCCCTCAAGATTGGCATGAACCATCTGACCAGTTTTTATTGGGGAGAGTGGTAATGGTAAAGCATTAATAGGCTTCATATGTCAGCTCTCCTAAGTAATATTTACATTTAAATTTTAACAATATCCTTCCATGTCTTGATCCCATGGATTATGGATTGAATGAGTGGCTATAAGAGCCACCATGACTAATTACTAGGGATGTTCTTGGGGAAGTCCCAGGCTACCCACATACTCTGTGAGGAAGGCTATTGCAGGGGAAAAGTATAGATAGATAGATGATAGATAGATAGATAGATAGATAGATGATAGATAGGTGATAGATAAGATAGATGATGATGATGATAGATAGATAGATGGGTGATAGATAGATGATAGATAGGTGATAGATTAGATGATAATGATGATAGATAGATAGACAGATGATAGGCAATTCCAAAGCACTGCCAAAAACTAAATTTTAGAAACAGGATATATTTAAGTCACAAACAAATAAATGTGCACAGTGGTTGAAATCTTCAGGGATTATTCTTTAGTGCTCACAACATCTCTCAGGTTGATATCTGAAAATACTACTTTCTAAAAAATATATAATTAGGGCTTCCCTGGTGGCGCAGTGGTTGAGAGTCCGCCTGCCAATGCAGGGGACACGGGTTCGTGCCCCGGTCTGGGAAGATCCCACATGCCGTGGAGTGGCTGGGCCCGTGAGCCATGGCTGCTGAGCCTGCGTGTCCGGAGCCTGTGCTCCGCAACAGGAGAGGCCACGGCAGTGAGAGGCCCGCATACCGCAAAAAAAAAAAAATATATATATATATATATATATATATATAAAAAATTAATATTTTAAAAACCACCCACTGTGGTATTCATTAAACATTAATTCTGAATTTAGTAAGAAGTTCTCTGTATACCTTTTGCCAAAAGTATTAAAAACTTTTATGACATTTCCTTTTCTTATTTTCTTCTAGTAGAAGAATTGAAAGCTTTTGTTCAACTGACAGAGAACAGTACTCCTATGAATTGGGTCAAAATGAAAAGTGATATTGACAAGAACTTAGGCTGTGCCCCCAAATCATGATAAATTCTCTCTATTCAAAAACTTGATTGTCTCCCTTTGCAGGATATGATCTAAAATTCTTAGCTATGTCTTTAATGCCTCCAATATTTTATCCTCAAACTACTCATTAATCCTTACCTCCAACCGTGACCAAACACAGATTTCTGTCCTGGAAAACAGAATATGCTCAAATAAAGGAATGAGAGAATGAGTGTCATAACCACAATGGAAGTTCCTTGTCCCCAGAAAACACCATGAGAATTTCCACCTCTAGGCATTTGCACACACTGTTCTCCCCCTGCTATGTTCTCCTTTCCTCTTCTCCAATCTAAATTCTGCAAGGCTCTTCCATTTGCTTTAGTGATTTCCCCATCACTAAACCAGATAAATTCCATTATTCACTTGGTACTCACTTTCTGCCTTGTGGAGTGACTTCTGTAAATTAATAATTATTGAGTAATATTCCATTGTATATATGTGCCACATCTTCTTTACCCATTCATCTGTTGATGGACACTCAGGTTGCTTCCATGTCCTGGCTATTGTAAATAGAGCTGCAATGAACATTGTGGTACATGACACTTTTGGAATTATGGTTTTCTCAGGGTATATGCCCAGTAGTGGGATTGCTGGGTCATATGGTAGTTCTATTTTTAGTTTTTTAAGGAACCTCCGTACTGTTCTTCATAGTGGCTGTATCAATTTACATTCCCACTAACAGTGCAAGAGGGTTCCCTTTTCTCCACACCTTCTCCAGCATTTATTGTTCGTAGATTTTCTGATGATGGCCATTCTGACTGGTGTGAGGCGATACCTCATTGTAGTTTTGATTTGCATTTCTCTAATGATTAATGATGTTGAGCATTCTTTCATGTGTCTGTTGACAGTCTGTATATCTTCTTTGGAGGAATGTCTATTTAGGTCTTCTGCCCACTTTTGGATTGGGTTGTTTGTTTTTCTGATATTGAGCTGCATGAGCAGCTTGTAAATTTTGGAGATTAATCCTTTGTCAGTTGCTTCATTTGCAAATATTTTCTCCCATTCTGAGGGTTGTCTTTTCATCTTGTTTATGGTTTCCTTTGCTGTGCAAAAGCTTTTAAGTTTCACTAGGTTCCATTTGTTTTTGTTTTTATTTCCATTTCTCTAGGAGGTGGGTCAAAAAGGATCTTGCTGTGATTTATGTCATAGAGTGTTCTGCCTATGTTTTCCTCTAAGAGTTTGATAGTATCTGGCCTTACATTTAGGTCTTTAATCCATTTTGAGTTTATTTTTGTGTATGGTGTTGTCTGTCATACAGAGTGAAGTAAGTCAGAAAGAGAAAAATAAATACCGTATGCTAACACATATTTATGGAATCTAAAAAAAAAATGGTCATGAAGAACCTAGGGGCAGGATGGGAATAAAGACTCAGACCTACTAGAGAATGGACTTGAGGACATGGGGAGGGGGAAGGGTAAACTGGGACAAAGTGAGAGAATGGCATGGACATATATACACTACCAAATGTAAAATAGATAGCTCGTGGGAAGCAGCTGCATAGCACAGGGAGATCAGCTCGGTGCTTCGTGACCACCTAGAGGGGTGGGATAGGGAAGGTGGGAGGGAGGGAGACGCAAGAGGGAAGAGATATGGGGATATATGTATATGTATAGCTGATTCACTTTGTTATAAAGCAGAAACTAACACACCATTGTAAAGCAATTATACTCCAATAAAGATGTTTAAAAAAATACAAAAAAAGATAAAGAAACCAAAAATAAAAATAATAATTATTGAGTATTGAGACCAACTATGTTCCAGGCAATATGTTAGGTACTCTTATGCTCACAATAACCCAGAAGGTATGTGTTAATATCCCCTCTTTACAGATAAAGAAAGTAAGATTCAGAGAGGTTTAAAAAAAAGAAAAATTTGTCAAGGTCACCGAGCTAGAGAATGACAGAGTCAGGATATAAAACGAGGTTCCAAACATCATGAGCTTTTCACCATAGCACTCTGCTTCATTTTGTCCATTCATCTCATTCATTTATTGAACTAGAGTGTATCATTTTCTTAATCCAATGAGAACTCACTGAGGCATGTAGGCCTGGTGAGAGGTTATCTCTATAGTCTAAAGAAGAGTTAATGAGGAGAAGCCATAGCCCACAGGCTCATGGGTGGGGACTGGGAAAAGGAGGAAAACAGGATGACACTGGGGCTTCTGGCTTCAGCAATGATTATGATGTCTTTAAACAACATCATGAATCAGGAGGAGGGGCAGGCTTGGTGAGGGGGGAGGACATACTTTTGTGAGCATCCTGAGTAAAGTGCCCATTACTTCCACATGGAGTTTCCCAGAGGCAGGGTAGCAGTGGTTAAAAGCATGGTTTTTGGTGTCAACTATCCCTGGTCTTGATTCTGAGCTCCAACACTTATAAGCTGCATGTCTTTGGGCAAATTGCTTTACCCCTTAGAACTTCCGTTTTTCATACATAAAACAGGAATAATAATATCTACCGCAAAGAGCTGTTAGGAAGATAGAATTAAACAATTCATATAAAATGGCTAATATGATGTCTGGCCTATTAGTACTCAATGAATGGCATTTATTACTAATTATACAGATGATTACAGTAAGTTTGACTCTGGAGTGCAAGACATCTGAGCTGGAGAATGATTTTAGATATCAGTATATGAGCAGAGGTTGAAGTCATAAGAATCAATGAAATTGGCAAGTGTACGGAACAGAGATCACAACTCAAATGCCCCATGGCCAGGCAGTGAGTGAGTGAAGTGAGCTGGTATAGGCACATTTGCACATTGTATGAAATGGGGGGAACTCTGGAGAAATGGAGAGTGCATAGTCCCTCTAAAGACGGAGGCTGCTACCCTGCTTGAGATGATTCCTGTCATGTCAAAACTGGGCCCAGCATCACCAGATCTCCTGTTTTGTATCGTTTTGTCAAAAGAAGCCAAAAATTCCCCAATGTTTAAGTGTTAGCAACTAAATTCAAACTTAAAAAGCAAATTGAACACACACATAAGCCAGACTGTGGCTTCTTGGATGCCAGACTGTGACCCCCATTGCAGAGAAAGAGGGCTGAGGATGGAGCTCTATAGAGCGTTATTGTAAAAATGATGGGTAGAGAAGGAGGAGGGGTAAAGGAGATGGAGACAGGCAGCGAACAGAGAGGGAAAGAGTGGACCAGAAAGGGGTGAGTTCAGAAAAGTCAGGGAAGAGGAGCATTCAGGAAGGAGTTAACACCATCACAGGTGGCACAGGGATCACTGTGGCCAGTTTGTGCACACAAACTCATTAAGTGTTAGGACCTCTACTTAAAACTGCAGATGTAATTACTACTAAGGAGAGGGGACATAATACTCAAAGAGACCATCCCACAGTTAAGAGACAAGACAAGAAGTCCCAAGGGAAAGGACAACAGTACATAGTAGAATTCTATTTGTATCAGTCTCTTGAACCATGAAGAGCAGCCCTGCGGACTTCCAGTGAATGTCTTTTCAAAAGCAAAGGTGGACTTTGGCAGCTCAAGCATCCCTTGGACACAACTGGGATGGCTGGAATTGGAGGCAGATAGGAAACCAGAAAGTTTACCCTGTCCTCCCCTCATCAGGGAACTAGCTGATCAGAACACGGAAAGGAAGAGAAGGATAAATAAAAACTCTCAACACTCTAACCAGTAGTGAATTCTGAGATCTTTTATTTGTTTCCCTGTAAATATCAATATTATTATTAGCTATATTATTAATGTTAATATTAATACTCTCTGAGAGCCAGGAGAGCACTAAATAAAAAACTATGGTTTAAAATAGGGGACCTGCCTGGTATGCTTAAGAACTAATCACAATTTGAATCAAGACTGGAATCCCTTAAGCCATTCCCTAAACAGTCACTAAGTCACTAAGTAACAATTGGCAACTGCCCTCAAAGGAATCACCAAAAAGGCTGAGGAAAAATGTTAGTTTGTAGGAGAAAAAAAAAAACTCCATACAGTAAAAGAGAAGATTATACATATTGACTCACAGTAACCAGTACATAGGTATTTACTACGTACATTCACAGTTAGCATTATGAGCATAAGATTCTAAAATGGTCATTCAACAAGGGAGGAAAAAAGCAGGATCCAAAAATGGGGAATTAGTTGTCCAAGGTCCCTTGCTAGTTAGTGACTGAGTCAAAATTAGAATTCTAATCTCCTGACTTTTCATTTCCACAAAACTCCACTGTTTTCGGAGAAAGGTTAATTATCCCTTTGAAGGAATGATTTACATAGGACACACATACTTTGACGGGTGGCAGCTGGGGGAGTGAGTCTAGTGGATGGCAGAAATGTCCCTGTGTGGCTGGAGGAGGCCAGCATGGGAAGAGCAGGCCATGTGTACCCACAGGGAGTGGGTGCCTGTGAGGAGGGGCCGTAACACCAAAGACAACCAACCCACAAAACAAGCTTTGGCTTGGAATGTGTAGTCCAGAAGAAATATCGTCAGAAATTCCAAACTTAAAAAAAATAAACATACATTTTCTTAAATATTATCTATATTCATAAACATTTACTTAGAATAAGTAATACTGAATAACTTTGACTTTGAGAACATAGTCAATAACAAAGAAGTACACATGCGCACACACACGTTTAAATCCTCTGAGTAGTCAAGACGGGTCTCATAGAATATCTTGCTCAGAACAATTCACGTAGGGGAGTTCCCTGGTGGTCCAGTGGTTAGGACTTGGCACTTTCACTGCCCTGGGCCAGGAACTAAGATCCCGCAAGCCGGCTTGGGGAAGGGTGGGGGGCCAATTCATGTAAAGCATTTAGCCTAACGCTTGGTCTACAGCAGGCCCTCCATAGATGTTTACCTAGGATTATAACAATTATGTGAGTACCTGGGCAGCCACTCAGAGTTTGGTTACTCTTACCTTATGCACAGTTTCTTTTATTTAGCTTCTTTTTATTCAGAATTTTGATTTAGCTTCTGCCTATAACAGATTAAAACTGAGTGGTGGGAATATAGTTGGAGACAGACAGGCACTTAATTGGAGATGGAAAATAATTGTATCAAACAGACAAGAAAAAAATCCAAATGTAATTGAGACCATTTAGTGTAGGGCCAAACTGCCTTCCACCTTTCTGGAGACCCTGAAGATATCACTGCAGCACACCACAGTACAACTACTATGATGACCCAGAATCATCCAGAAATATTCTATGATATGTCACACACTCTATTTAAAACTGCAGGGAAACACTTGCTACCATTCTAAAAAGTTTTTATAAAAAAATTCAAATTTGTAAAAGTTTTGACACAGAAAACTTACAAATCATCTGGAAATTAAGAAAAATCACATTTGTCCACAATGCCATAAGCCAGATACATTAAGTGGGATATTTAAACTAAACATTAGGTGATCTTATTCTCTTGAAAGCCTTGGTATTGGCTGATTATTGGTCCTTCTAGCCTCAACTATCAATGTGAGATCATATGTGATATTATGGTGTTTCTAGACAGAGATCATTATTTTTCATAAGATGTAATGGCGTCTCAATGTTTTTTTGACATAAAGTTGCAATTGATCATAGAATTGCTTCATTTTTTTTTTTTTTTTGAGACAAGGTGGTCCATGAGTACAAGGTGTGGGGCTGAGTATGTAGCTCAGCATAAGCAGGAGGATGGGCATGTGCTACTTCGCCTCTCTGTGGCAAAGAATGGGATTTCCTTCCCAGACAGTTTTAATTCCCACTGACTGTTACCCTGAGAGGTCCAGTTTCACAGCTCTCCTGAGTGATAAAGATAACCCTCACAATAAATTATCTCACTCTCCCAGTTTAGAAAAATTTCTCTCAGTTTTCCTTAAGTCACTGATTACATTTTTCACAGCATCACATCCCTGAGATGGTTCTTTGAAGGGAAATTTCTATCAAGAACATTTGGAGGCTGGGAAAGCAAAATGGAGGAAAAAGAAAGAAAAAAGCACAGAGTATTCCTTAGCCAGCTATCTTCATCAAGTCCTGACAGCTGTTCACAAGTTGCTTTTCCTTTTGAACTCCGCCACATGAGAGAGGTATTTAGGCAATATGCAAACTTCAACCAATTTCATCTTGAAGAGGCACCTTTGGCTGCCAGGGGTCAATCCACCACCTTTGGCAGATTCATAAACCCTCTCCTTGGTCTTCTTCATTTTGACAGTACCAGATGTCAAATATCCAGCACATGGTAGTCAAGTGTCTTTTTCAATAATGAAAGTGTATTACAATAATTTCCTGATCAATAGAAACAACATCCTGAGGAAGAGGCACCTATTTTTCTCACTCTCTTGGAGGTGCCAACAGGCTTGAGGCAATCCTGAGGGATGAGGGCTAGGTGATTTAGAAGATATAAGGATAAATACATAAAGTTAATTGGTACATAAAATAAAGATTTAAATATCCCTGAGTGGGGAAGGGAGTGATCTTCTGGTCACATCTCAAGTGGCCATATATGAGGGCTGAGCTGGGATAACTCCTCCACTCCCAAGGAAGAATCTGTGTCCTGTCCACCCCCAGTTTGGCATTCATGTTGGTGCCTGGCTTAGATGCAGCCATCAGGTCCTCAGTAGACACAGAATCCACCAGGATTTTGATGAATGAGAATCAATTCCCCACCATTCACCTGAATGTCTTCGCAGGAGGCACTGTGAGTGGTCACATTCAGGTAGACTTTGTCCTTGAAAGCCAGACTGGCTACTGTGACAGAGTCAACAGATGTGACCTTGCTCAGGGAGAAGAGGGGTTCTCGACCCTTCCGGTACTGAAGCCTGAGGCTGAGCTCCTGAGAGAAGTAGCCCTTCAGGGAGATGAGATAAAACCCATCACAGTTGATGATGATTGAGTTGTTTTGCACCTTCATGGTTCCATCCTTGTTTGGGGATGTGATGATGAAACCATTCTCATTTTCACACTCTAAGGAGGGTAGGGTAAAAAAAAAAAAGATTCCTTAGCTCAGCGTTGGGCAACAGCCTTCCAATATGTCTAGAAACACATGAAGAGAAAGAGATAGGGAGAGATTTTGAGAAGAATGAAAGGAAGAAAATACTGTTTTTTCTCCATGAGGGTTGGAATCTGCTTTCCCTGTGGAATAGATGAGGCAAAGCTAATACTAGTAGCCAAGAGGGTTACAGATGGGGCTGGGGTTCAAGAGCAGAGAGAATATAGCAGCTGGCAGTTATCACAACATACCTGTGGCAGGAAATGGAGCCTCAAGATTTCCCTGATTTTTCAAAACCAGGAGGGATTGGCAATTCGGTGCTTCCTTTCTTGCTCAATGAATAGACTAGGGCAAAGGGTGGTGGAAGTGCCCCTTGCCTGGGTCCTGCACACCCCCTCCATGCAAAGCAATTGCTTTTAACTCTTCTCTGTCCTCTCTCCACTTGATGATGAAATGAAAATTTTTCACATGCCCTGGGCACTAGACCTACCAACAGCATGTGTTACTGGCCTTTGCCAACAGTCATTTAAGCTTAGTAATGCTGTGATACTAAGTAAAGCTTAGTAATGTCCGTGGGCTCAGATTCTGCTCATTAAGATGCAGGTAGAAGAGCTCAAGAATATGACCTACTTCTCCCTTCTACCTTTTTATTGCAAGTTTTTCCTGGAAGCTGCCTTGGGAGTAGTGGTTGCCACAGGAGAAAGAAAAGGAAGAGTAGGAGGACACAGAATGATGGATTTCGTAGCTTTGTGTGGGGCCATTTCAAGTGCAAATCAAAAAACCAAATTTCTTTTATTTCTACGGTAGCCTCAATATCATCCTGGATGGTCAAGCAACCACATCTCAAACTCCCCACTCTGCCCCATGTCCCTCAGAGATAGGAAAGAATAGGTACTTTACTGAAATGTGCACTGCTGGGCACATTTCAGTAATTCTTGCTTTGTATCAAGTCCATGGGAAATACTTTGAATTGAAAGTAAGGATTACTTATTAGAAGGCAAGATATACTTTCCTTTAGCTCAGGAGGACTTAACAAATGAATATCCATACAGAAACTACTGGTGGTTGTTCAAGTATTAATCATGGATCCAAATACTGCTGTCCAGGTAAAGTATCACCTTGACTTCAAGTCCCCCAACTCTCATTAAGGTAAAATCCCGTCCTATAATAGAATTACTGGGGAATGACAAGTCTTACAGTCAGACAAACTTGTAAGAAGTAAAGCCTTAGTTTTCTTACCTAAAAAATGAGAATAATTCCTACTCAAAGGGTTCCTGGGAAGATTAAGTGAGGAATATGAAGTAATACAGTGACAAGCACATATTTGGTAACTAATTACTCCCCTTTTCTTCTTTATACACCTTCTTTGTCCCTAATGAAAACAATATGCAGCCTCCATCAATTTCAGGATTTAAATGTTTCCCTAAGAAAAGAGAGAGATCTTGCGTTCTGGGAGAAATTAAGAGGCTGGAGAGAAGATTCTTTTAAAAATATGAATCAATTAAACTTTTGACAATACTTACTGGTAAACTGTACTCTGATACTTTGGATTGGAGGGTATTGAGATGGCACCTAAAGGAGGAAAAAGTATATATTTTTAAGAAAAAAATGAACAAATGGAATTCATATCCTGTGAAGCAGAAATGCAGTAGCCTGTAAAGGGAATGACTTGATAAGAGATTTGTTTTTTTCTATGTAGATTAGACCCAGCCTTCCTGCCTGCCCCCCTTGCCTTTCTATAACATCTCTTAAGGTAAGTTAGGAGTCTTCTTCTCTTTCGAGCAAGCATCTAAGTAGGATCTGTCCTCATTTGCCAAACTCTTCCTTGGTATATTGTTTTCGCTCACTAATCCCCAATTTCCCATTCTGGATGACAGAGCACTTAACAGTCATCTTCTTAAGAAACCCATTCAGTCATAGAGATACTTCATGGACAAGGCTGTGACCAATCAATCCTTCATGGCCACAGACTCCCAGAATGCACTGGGAGTGAATTCTGAAAGCTTCCTGACTGCTCGCTTTTTCACTGGAAAACAGGAGTAAGTGTCCTATTTTCAGGGCATACAGGCAATAAAAACTGTTCTAATCCTTCAGAGATGAGTAGATCTGCGTGTTGCATTTTTTAATGTTGGGTCTTTCCCTACTCTTTTACCATGTGAAAAATCTAACCTGAACCAAGTGAGTACTCAAAAGCAGGAAAGAAGTAAAACAATGAAGAAAGGAAAGCTAATAAATAAAACGTCTGTGGAAATTTGGTGGTTAAAAGAATGAAGAAGTTCAATATGGAGCAAACTCCAAAATATTAATACATTAAGTGAAAAAAGCAAAAGCAAAGGGCAGAATCATGTATAAAGTACATTACCATTTGTGTCAAAAAATAATGATAATGTTTGTGTGGGCACTGAATTTATCTGACAGAATATAATGTTGCCTCTGGGGAAAGGAACTGGAAGCCTGAGGACAGGAGTGGGAGGGACCCTTACTTTCCATGGTTTACTTTTTTATATTTTATAAATTTTGTATTACCTACTAAAAAAGGAAATAGAATACAACAACAACAATAAAAACCCACCACCTACTGCACCTGCCAAGGACAAGAGCTCCTCCCACCAGGCTATTTTTGGCAAGATGTCCTGATCAAAGGTGTGGGGAGGAATTTGTTTTCATACTCTGGGGTGCGGAATCCCTGCTTCCCTGGAATCCCTGCTTCCCACTTTCCTGGCACACTCATAGCAGCAGTCAAACAGATTCCACTGGGGCCTGCCCATGCAGATGAAGAATCTCCTACTTCCCTTGTACATAAAATCAAAAGCCTCACCAAACTTAAACCAACAGGCAGTGTAGGAAGAAGGAGAGCCTTTCTGAGCCCTGCCAGTGCCTGGGCCCCTGGAGCGATATTAGTCAGCAGTGAGCAGGTGGAGAGGTGTTGACCTGGGAAGACTTGACAGTCCTCAGCTCTCTCCCCTCTGCGGACTGTTTGTGAGGCTGGATTGGTATCCTTCATGCTTAAAGCAATGTTCTGGAAGAAGGCCTCTCAAAAAGCATATTACCCAATCACGATCACCATAATCCCCTGGGTAAATGAATACCTCCACTGCTCTCTGGGCAGGTTGGTCCCAGCCTGAATGGCCACCTTGTTAAAGTCAGAAGCAGCCTGCGCAGTTGCACAAAGAGTCCAGGGCTCAGCATGTAGCAACCTGGTCCTAACGCCAGCCAGGCAAGTATGGTGTCATCTTAGGAAAGTTTTATAATTTCTCTAGACATCAGTTTTCTCATCTTTAAAAATTCCTCCAAGATCACAGACATCCCTTTCAGCACTAACTGTTCATGATTTAAATTTTAAAAGTTGCAACTCTAAGTCAATTTTAATAAAAGAGAAAAATAGGAAGCTTCCTCACCCCAAATTTGCATAAAGCTCTCTGACTTAAAAGTTCTCGTGGTTTGATTATTTGACTGACTTTGCAAAATCTCCAAAAGGTTCCTGCAAATAAAAGAAATTTCCTAGTGTTCTAAAATACAGTGATGACTAAGTAGGGGCAGTAATGACCAAGAGGACATTCTGAGACCAAGATGCTGAGAGGCAGCAAGGAAAGCACACGTGACTTCCTCTTTCAGGTAGATGCAAATACAACTCCAGATTCGGGCTTCCTTTCCTTCTCCTGAAGGTCACCCAGTATTAGAAATTTGTATATTTTCTTCCTAGCATCAACACCACCAAGCCTAGGCAATGTTGGGAAATAAGACGGTGTTTCCTCTTGCTCCATGCCCTTCTACGACTTTTCCCTTCATCCTCCATAGCTGATCGCCTCATTCTGACTACCCCACTGCCCAGAAATACCCTCACAGTGCCCAATTCAAGGCCTTCCATCACCTGGCGCCAACCTCCTTGTCAAGCATCACTGCTACACATATCCTTTCTGTGTCTTATGCTGGAGCCAACCATTTCCTCTAAGCTCTTTGCCCTTGAATAGAGCCTGGTAGGACAAAACAGAGGGCATAGGCTTGGGAGTCAGATTCACGTCAAATTGTGACTTCTCTAGTTTTGTGAATTTGGAAATGTTGTATACCATTGCTGAGCTTTAGCTTTCCTGT
Source organism: Aethalodelphis obliquidens (assembly GCF_003676395.1). Taxonomy (NCBI): domain Eukaryota; kingdom Metazoa; phylum Chordata; class Mammalia; order Artiodactyla; family Delphinidae; genus Aethalodelphis; species Aethalodelphis obliquidens. The sequence continues at coordinate 7,635,591 of NW_020837999.1, read as the reverse complement.
CTGTGAAAATAAGGCATAATATTATTATTGGAATGTTCCAGGAGATGACTGTAAAGCTTAAATAAGTTAACATATGTGAAAGTACCGAGGAGTTTGCCTGGCACATGGTAAGCATTTGAAAAATACTTGCTTCCTTTTTTCTCTCCACCAAGAATGGCCCTCCATCTATGTCGACCCATCAAAACATCACCACCTTCAAAGCCTAAATCAAATCCCTGATTTTTGGTCTCCCATAGCGAGTACTTAAAAACCACTCTATTCACATGGATGTTTATAATAGCTTTGTTTATTATTGCTAAAACTTGCCAAGCAAAAGCAATCAAGATATCCTTCAGTAGGCTGAATGGATAAATAAACTGTGATACATCCAGACAATGGAATATTGTTCAGTGCTAAAAGGAAATGAGCTTTTCAAGCCATGGAAAGACATGGTGGCACCTTAAATGCATATTACCAAATGAAAGAAGACAATCTGAAAAGACTATATACTGTATGATTCCAATTATGTGACATTCTGAAAAAGGCAAACTATAGACACAGTTAAAGATCAGCAATTGCCAGGGGTGAGGGAGGAGGGAGAGATGAATAGGTGAAGTGCAGAAGATTTTGAGTACTGACACTATTCTGCATGATACTCTAATGGTGGGTACGTGTTATTGTTCATTTGTTAAAAATCCATAAAATGTACAATACCAAGAGTGAACCCTGATGTAAAAAAATTTTTTAAATCACTCTATTGACTTTCATTCTACCACCATTGGATACACGTCTCATCTCCTCTACAAGACTACTTAGCTGTGTGCTCTTGGGAAAATGGCATTACCTTGCTGATTTTTAGTTTCTTCATCTGTAAAATGGAAATAGTAAAATCTATATCCCAGAATGCTGTTGTGAAGATTGAATGAGATAATGTATCTAAATTTTCAGTACCTGACCCGGAACATTGTAAGGAGTTGATAAATGTCAGCTATTATTCTTGGATGCCCATGAGAGATAAGATCCATGCCATGTTCTTAATTTAGTCTATATAACACTATTTTAGCTTTATATATGACTACAGAATGAAGGAATTAATAAAATGAAAAACGAAGTCCAACGAAATTCCTAAAATAACCCTCTGGCTCTCTGTAGCCCAGAGAAACAATACAAAAGAATCCTGGCTTCATAAGAAAGGTTACCAGAAAACAATCAGAAAATATTAATTTTACCCACATGCACAAACATGGTCTTTTTCATATCAAGAAAATCAAAATCCTCATACCTTCTCCAGATACTAAAAGAAAATATCAAAGGTCCCAGAGGGCTTTCATGTAAGGACAAGCTATACAATAAGGCTTCTTCAATATGCAAAGTCTGAAGAGCCAGTACCATCCTCAAAGGGGAACGGAAACTCCTATAAGTCTACACACCAGAATCAAAGCACAGTCCTGAAGTTTGAATGAGATGGTTTCAGAAGCATGAGTATAAAAGAAGTCATCTTCTAACTGAACATTGTACTTTACAGATGAAGAAACTGAGGCCTACAGAAGTAAAGGGATTCAACTCCTGTCCTCCAATGAAAGTACAACTTTCATTATACCAAAACACAGTTTTCTTTCTCCCCATGCAAATTTAAAGTGTGGAGAAATTTCTTTGAAGACTTTATTAATATTCCATTCCTTGTGTCCACTTCGGTGCCAAGGTGGAGGAAAGAAGAAGTTGCCACACACAGCAGATCGGCAGGGTGGTGGTCTCACGATGACCTCATCATGAAAGTGCATAGGGAGAGCCAAAAGTTCAGGCTTCCCTCCTGGGTTTGAGGGCTGTCATAAGCAGAGCCAAGAAAACAGAGTACTCAGTAGGCAGCTGATATATGGGCTATTTGACCAATTGACTGAATAATGCACATGTCCTGTCTAGGAGCAGCTGATGATATGAAAAAAGGTCAGCTGTCCCACTGTTCTCAAACTCTAATGTACATTTGATTCACCTGGAAAATTTGTAAAAATGTGTAGATGTCTATTCATAAAGATTCTGATTCAAAAGGTGTAGGTGGACTCAGTAATCTGCATTTTTACAAGCACCCAAGGTTCAGGATTTGAGAATTACCACACTCAACTGTGAACTCCTGAAGGCCCAAATCCAGAAAATGTATCTTCGACCATGCCCTTGGCAAAAAGCATGCCTGTCCCAAAGCTGGTGCTCAAAGGATGTTTGCTCTACTGTAAGCACTATTCAATAGTTGATTGAATAGTTATATGATTGCCATGTTATTGCTGATTTGAAACAGCATCAACAATTATTGAGTATCTGTTATATGGCAGGCATTACATTCAACTCTAAGAACACAAAGGGAAAGAAGACACAATCCTTATTTTTGACAAACTTGTATGTCAACTGGGGAAACAGCTCCTCTACAAGAAAACCTTTGGTAAGCATCAACAGGCAATGTATGCCACAAGGTTCCAGAGAACAGAAAAATCATTGCAGGCTTTGGCCACTCAAGAAGGAAAGACATGGTCTTAGGCCTTGAAAGCGAAAGATGACCTAGATAATCCAAAGGCATTATATGGAAGAAAGGTCTAGCAATGAGACCATTCTTGGTATAGTCAAGAAAAACAATAAAAACTTATTGAGAACTTATAACATGCCATGCACTGCATTACTCTTTCTCAATTTCATTACCTTTTTTGCTATCCAAAATAACACTGTTAAGTAGAAATAGTAATTACCCATGTTTTACAGATAGAAAAATGAGAATCAGTGCTGTTAAGAACTTGCTCAGGAAGAAACAGGTATTAACTTGAGTTTGATTGAACCCCAAGTTCATGGTAACATCCTTTCTCTTTATCCTACTCTATTTTAGGGTAAAAAACCCCTAAGAAAGCATTTGAGGGTTCAAAATTAATTTGAATTATTTTAATTGTCAATACAGAATAAGATTAAAACATTAGGTTTTAGATAGTTGTCGAAATATTCAGATATATCTCAAAATATCTAGACATTCTCCAGGAAAGAGCTCCTCAGTCAATCCTACAAGGTTGTGTAGTATAGGTTGGCAAAGCCATTAGCTGGGCTCTGATTAGATGCAATTGTCCTGATAAGGGGCAGCAGGACAAGTACAAAGTAGGCAGCAAGCAGGCGATGCAAAGAAGAGTCAGAATTATGTCCTTTCCTGGCCTCTCTCAGCACCTGGAGCACTGAACTGTCTGAGAACACAGATGGAAAATGTCTGATATCTAGCATTTACCCAGCAGCCTGCACCATGTTCCCAAAAAGGTGATGCTTGCTTCATGGGCTCATCTTTGGAATGTGTGAGTTTCTAATTCTGACTCACTGGGATGTGGCATGAGGCTGCCAACCTTATACTCATGCGGCATTTGTCCTGGAGGGGGATGTATCTGTGGCAGGAGGGAATGATACTCATCAAATATGAAACCAGGAAGTGGGCTCTGCATTCACTATGTGGGCCTTGCCCTTCCTCACTTGATATCAGTCAAGATCCTGGGTGGGAGTGGGATGGGATGTGAATCAGTGGAGGATGGCGGGGAAACAGATCTGTGATGGGAACTCTGTGGTTCACCCTGCAACCTCCACTGGGATGTGAATGTCTCCTCCCCCAACACTGGGCTTCATGTCAATCAGAGGAGACCTGAGAGATCATGAAAGCACAGCCTCACAAGCTCTCAGGGTGTGTCTCAATGAGCCTCTGAAGAGGAAGATGGAATTTTCTATATTTACCCATTACAGTGGGCTGGGAAGGTAGACTCTCACCCTGGTGGACTTAGTGTGTACTCAGCGGAAACTCCCTTACAAAGGCAAGGGCCCACACTTCGGATCAGCGAAGTTCAGAACCCCACTCAGAGAAAGGAATAGGAAGAATGGGCAAAAACTGATTCTTTGGCCAAAGAGTCTTCCATAATCAGAAAACTTTATCCCCAAAGTTACATTTCTTAAGAGATGAAGATGTGTGACTTTGAAAATCTTGCTGAATAAAGAGTCTACTGAGATTTAATGAATACAAAGAAAAGCCATTTTAACTGTCATTCAAGACTCTCTCTTTCTCTATTCCCACTCTTCACCATGGCTGCCAGCACCTTTTTGCTGTAATCTCTCTCTTAACTTTTATTCTCCTCGCTACTACACAGGCCCTGTGATATCCTAATATAGCCTCCTTTCTCTAACCACTTCCACTTTTCTTGTCAAATTTACTTAGTAATGGCAAGTCTCTACTAACTGACCCTCTGCCCTCTATCTCAGAGAACAGGAACTGTGGTTTCACTGTCTCAAATGCTTAGCAAATTAGCAGATTCCTAAGAGGAATTATCAGGTATTCAGATAAACAACCAAATGAACCAAAAGCATCCATGTGGCATGAACATACCTTCAAAATTTTGTGATTTGCAAAATTTTGCAACCAATTCTTTATATCCTCAGGGGGAAGATTTTCTTATATCTGGGTTTCCCTTTCCACATTTACTGGGGAAATCCTTAAAGTACACTGACAAAGGGGTCTGCCAAAACATTTCTAAGAATTCCTTTCCTGTCAGACAGAGAAAGACAAATACTGTATGATATCAGTTATATGTGGAATCTAAAAAATACAACAAACTAGTGACTATGACAAAAGAGAAACAGACTCACAGATTCAGAGAACAATCTACTGGTTACCAGTGGGGGAGAGGGAAGGGGGGTTTGAAAGGTACAAACTACTATGTATAAAATACGGATATATTGTACAATACAGGGAATATAGCCAACATTATATAACTATAAATGGAATATAATCTTTAAAAATTGTGAATCACTATGTTGTACACCTGAAACTTATATAATCTTGTACATTATATTACTTGTATAATCTTGTAATAAATTAAAAAAAAATAAATTGAAAAAAGAAATAACTCCTTTCCCCGCCTTGGTGATCTCCAGCAAAACACCCTAGTCTCTAAGCAAATGGAAGGGTTGGTTTACAAGGTACCCACTGCATTATCATAAATCTTACAATGCCTTAAAAATAATGGCATTTATAAATAAACCTTTGCTGAGCTAAGGTGGAACTTAGCCCTTTAGACTATGCCCTGACCTTGGCTAGTGGCTGCATAATCACATAATATCTGACACTGGCTTGAGCCAACACCATATGTGATTGCTCAAGGTTTTATACATTGCCCCATTCATCCTTAAGTACAAAGCGGGTAGCAGAATTATTAAAATCAATATCTTTCTACTTGAAGTCACTCATTCCCCATCTCATTTGCTATATAAAAAAGGAGGCACTATTGCCTTGGAAAGGCAACCTAGTAGAATGGACAAGGCATTGGGCTGGGAAAAGGAACACTGAGGTATGGTCTTAGGCCAGAACAAGTCCTTTCACTTTCTCAGTTTCTAATATCCTTATTTTTATGTCCATCCTCAGTTAAGATGGTGGAATAAGCACTGTGGAATGAGGACTGTCTAAGGACTTTTCCATACCAGAGATTAGGCAAATCACAACATTCAAAAGAGAAATCCCAAATTATTGGTAGATAAGAAGACCTTTTGAATAGAAGACCTTTTCAACACAATAAACCCCTCAGCTGTAACAAAAGCAAGTTTTTTCCCCCAAGTGGCTCCCTGTGACGGTTAATGAACAATCAAGAATATCTTTTGTGTTGTTTATGCAATGAAGCTCTTAGCCTCATTTGCATGAGGCTAAATAATCCTCAACCTATATTCTGGTATGAACTAAGATTGGTGACTGGTAAAAATCATAACCGGGGCTTCCCTGCTGGCGCAGTGGTTGAGAGTCCGTCCGCCTGCCGATCCAGGGGACACGGGTTCGTGCCCTGGTCTGGGAAGATCCCACATGCCGCGGAGCGGCTAGGCCTGTGAGCCATGGCCGTTGAGCCTGCGCGTCCGGAGCCTGTGCTCTGCAACGGGAGAGGCCACAACAGTGAGAGGCCCGTGTATCGCAAAAAAAAAAAAAAAAAAAACATAACCGAACAGCAGTGGAATGATGATGGTGGTGGTAACGATAATGACAATGACATTTTAAACTAAAGCCTTCCTGTTAAATAATGGAAGAGAAACGAAGCACCTAATGCAAAAAATAAAGTATGCTCACTTTATAATCCCAATTGAGTAACTAGATATTGAAGCTAGGTAGATAGCCCTCTGTGAAACTTCTTACTGAAGAGCTGTACCCTACTTGGTTATCCAGTGCTTATCACGCACTATGTTATTGCTTGACCATCTTCTTTCTCCACTAGATTGCAAACTCTGAGAGGGCAAGGAAGACCAAGTCTTGCTTACCATTGCTTCCTCAATGTCTGACAGGTAACTTATTTTCCATAGATAAGTAAATAAATAAGTAAATTAATAAATGGTTGGTAGTGAGTTGAATAGTGTCCCTCCAAATTTATTTCCACTTAGAATCTCAGTATGTGACTTGATTAGGAAATAGGGTCTTTGCAGATGTAATTAGTTAACATGAGGTTAACTAGATTAGGGTGGGTCCTAAGTCTAATATGTGTGTCCTTAAAAGAAGAGGAGAGGACACACAGATTCGCACAGAGAAGATGGTCATGTGAACTTGGAGGCAGAGCTTGGGGTGATGCAACTACAAGCCAAGAACACTAAGGATTGCTGGGAGTCACCAGAAGCTAGAAAGAGGCAAAGAAGGATCCTGAAGGATCCTTCCCTACAGCCTTCAGAGGGAGCATGGTCCTGCTGACACTTTGATTTTGAATATCTATCCTCCAAAACTGTGAAAGATTAAATTTCTTTTAAGGTACCCAATTTGTGGTACCTTAAAAGGCAGCCCTAGGAAACTAATACATGGTTGAAAAGATATTTGCATATAGTGTGAAATCACACTTACAACATTAAAATAATTCTTTGAATCAGTCTGATAGAACTAGAAAGGCCCAGGGAGATTATATAGTCTAATCTCCTTATTGTTTTTTAAAAAAGTACAGCTCGGAGTGAATAAATGACTGAGCTAGTGCCCAAATCCAAGTTCCCTTGCTCTTCTATGAATATATCACACATGGCAATGATTTGCTTCATCAGAATAACCTATGCTGTATTATGCGCTTGTTAAAGCTTCATTTGTTGTGTTATCTCTATTTGTGGAAGTAGATTTAGATCCCTATTTTAAAAGAATCTTGCTTCCCTTTATGCCAGGTTATAAATCTTTCCCCCAATTTTTCTTCAAAAGCAGTTAATGTCAGAAAAGGAAACAAATTTTAAAACAGCCAGCCAAAATTCTTACAGCTTAGAGCCATGGCGTCTTGGCCAAGTGTAACGGAAAGAAACAGGACTAGAATTTAAACCTGGCCCTAATTTATAATCAGACCTTCCTATATTAACCTAGACAAGTCTCTATGCCTCAAATTTCCTCATTGTAAAAGTGCACACAAATATCTGTCTATCTTCCTCCGAGGTCATAGTGAAGAAGTGAGGACAAAAGTAGGGAAAAGATCACAAAACCAGAGATGGTTATTGCAAGTAGCACCAGGAGTGATGCCCCTCAACCTCCCGCAAAAAGAGCTTTGAGTTCCCAGTCTTCATCAAACCACATACAGGGCCAGATTAAGATCTTTATGGGCCTTGGAAGTTAAAAACGTTAAGCACCCAACACACAGGTAACTCAAAATATATTTTACATTACTGAGCAGTAAAACGTGTTTTACAACTTCTTTTAAAACCCAGCAAAGTTTTTATAATTTCCCTTGATGACTATTTTGATGCTTGTTTATAATTTTTTGTAATGTTAATTGTCATTTTCATCCTGATCTTTGCTTGACAGTTTCACTGGTTCTCTAGGGTTGTGCTGTGGCGACCTACAGGGCAGCCCAGCCTGAGGGTACATCATTTACACTCACTGGACACCCCCACAGCTCCCCACCTATATAACATTTTGGGAGTGTCGCTTTCTATCCGTAAGCCCTTCTTCAATTAGTATTGGAAGAATTAAAGTTTGGGTCTATTTGCCCATCTTTCTGTCCAAGTATGTTCTTAAATAGCATTTTCAATGTTATCAAAGCTCGACAAATTTATACAAATTAATAACACATCAAACTTGCATTTCAGAATGAAAGGTTTGCTGAAAAGAAAGTAATGCATAATTATGCCCATCTTAGCTCCAACGTTTCTAATATTTTGAACCAGACCACTCTTCTAAATATAATTTTCTGCCCTATTTGGCAACCAAGTCATTGTAGAATTGCATGAACTACATCAACGTAAAGGGAGATGGAATCAGCCTGGGCCATGTGTTCTAAGTGTGCCATTTTAGATCTCTGAACCACTTTCAGACACTAACTTGATAATATTTTATACCCTCATAAATTCTCCCCTTCATTTTTCCTTTGTTCATTAATACAGCCATGAGGTCTTAATTAGACATCTATATTCAAAACTGCTAGAATTATACCAAGGGGGTTTTTTTTAGCCTTAAAAATTACAGTAGGAAAGTCAAAGTCCATGAAGTTAAGGTTAACTTTACCTATAATATGCTCTCTGAGATTTGAGTTATGGAGGGTTCGTGTGTGTGTGTGTGTGTGTGTGCACGCATGTGCGCGCTATAAGGCAAACATTTTAGTGGTGGTATGCTTATGGAAGCATGTTCATGAATAATAATAATAATCTCAACATTTACAAAGCTCTGTAACACATTTGTTCCTCACAATAACCAAATTCCAATTTTTGAAAATGATTAAATTGACACTCGGGATTTTGGGGACTTTACCCAGAGTCACAAAGCTAAAAGACTGGACTGAACCAGAATATTCTAGTTCCTAATCCAGTGTTCTCTCTCCTACACCTCAATGACTCCCCTAAAATCTTGAGAAGATATGTTGTATTTTTGTATGAGGAAGTGTTTTAATGCCTTCATTTGGCTACAAACAAAATGCACAAGCCACAGGATGCTGGGGAATCCAATTTCATCCTAATACTACCACATATGCCATATATTTTATCTGTGACTGTGAGAAATAACCCTTCTACTTTGTTATTCAGTTGTATCTTTTCACTCCCTAAATAGGAATAACAACATTGTACATGGCTCCTCCAACCTAAGTGATTCCAGAAGATTAATGTTCATGAGCCATGAATGGAGAATCCCTGAAGTGGGTGGGAAGCTGTGGGTTCTCTGAAAGTGAAGGGCACAGAAGTAATTTCCATTAAAAGAAACAGAATTGTAAGGGCAGGGTGGTCAGCCCCTAGGCAAGGCTAGGTCTACTCAGGGCTAGTAGCTAGGAGTTGAGGTCAGAGAAAAGGAATAGGGCCGATTATACTCCAAGGTCTATACCAAGAGCCCTTCTGCTTGCTTCCCATCTCTCCTCTGAGTGTGTATATTTGTTTCTATTCATGTGTACATATGTGACATTTTCCAGCATGATTCCTGTCCAAGCTATCCTGTCCTATTTTGAGTACTTGGGTCAGAACCCATATCTAAATTTTTCTTGTAGAAAATATCATCACTGTGTAAATAGTGAACAATATTAGGCCCTCTTGATATTGTTCATCCTCTTACACATGGATGAGCGCTTGGCTTCCTGAGAAAAGTGTTCTTAACTCCTCAGGAAATAAGAGTGGGTTCTCTTTAAAAGATATCCAAGAACTGTTAGTTTTACTGTGGTGCCCCCTAGTGCTATGTGAGATTAGACTCACTTTCTGTATTTGTCAATATGTAGACCACATAAGAGAAGCGAAATTTGGAGAAGTGACAAATTGGGTAATTTTTCCTGTATTTTCTTTTGCATAGAATGGAATGAAGTGTGTTCCCTTAGCATGAGTCACAAGACCCTTTGTGTCCTGCCCTCACCTAGATTTTCAGCTTCCTCTTCCTCCACTTTCCCCAATGAACTCTCAACTCCAACCATTCTGAACAACTTGCTCTTTTACCTAGAAAGCCTTCTGCCCCTACTCACCCACCATCATTCCTCTTATCTATTTAAAGAATTTCCACCTTTCTTCTAATATCAGTGAAGCATTACCTCCTCCTCCGGCCTTTACCCTCCCTGAGTTTCTGTTTTCCTGTCCATAAGTGGACTATGTCTAATGTCTGCTCAAAAATCCAACAATTCTATACATTTTCAGTACCTCCTTTAAGAGCCTCAAAATACTTAGTGACAAATCAGTTCAATACTTCAGATGTTTCTTTTTAGCTCCCATAAAATTTCTTATAAAATGCAAATTCAATTACATTGAAAATTATTTCCATGTCTATCATAAAAAATTTCTTTAAAAACTTGTTAAATTACATGGGGACACATTTAATTTGAGCTAATGAGACAAGATTTTTTAATCAAAAATGCCTCTTTTTCTTCCTAAAGGATACAAAGTTCAAGTTATAGTCCGAAACTCCATCAAGAAACTGAATTCTAATTCTGGCCATCACTGATACAGAATTGGTCAGCTCACTTTCCAAATGCCTTCACTTCTGTCTTTCTCAGGAGTAAAAGTGATAAGAATGTAAACCTTTAACTGTGGGTGGGATGTGCTGAAGAATTATCACTAAAAGCACATCTTTAAAGTACTCTCATAAAGATCATACAAATCTTGGAAGAGCCCAGCTTCAATAGCTCTGAGACACATGGGTATAATTTGCAAAAGCTTCTCACCTTATAGATCAGCTTTCTTCTGCCACTGTTCCCAGGTGAAGTTATGGGGAAGCCTGGAAGCCTGATACTTTAAATGGCAGTCCCAATAAACATCCAAACAGCATGTATTGATTTTTGTGACTCAATTTTATAACTTGTATCATGGATATTCTTCTACAGCATCCACTTCTTTCCCTTTTCTAAATAAGGTATTTTGCTAATCTAGAATAAGTTACTTAGATAGGTACATGGTATATAAATAAATACAGATTACAAATATATGCAAATTTGATTTCCCTCAGTCCCTTCTTAAGAACCAGGGTATCCAGAAGCTTAGACACAAAAATCTGTTTACTTAAATTGGTATTTCTCAGATCCTCATACCCATTTTATGACTATATATATATAAACTACATACCCACAGGATATTGACCTGGAAGAGATATTTCTTGATCATTTGATCCAACTGCCTCATGTTTCAGATGAGAAAATCGGGACTCAAAGAGGGATGTGTATTATATAAGGAGTGGGTAAGGTCCATCTTTTTTTCTGACATTCAAAAACAAAAACTTCTGCTTTTCACATAATAAAACTTAACCAAGTGGTGAGAAAACAAAGGTTACTAAATAAACTTGATTGAAGGGAAGGTTGACTGCCAAATGGAGTTTAACAGTTTCATATGTATTTTTTTTTACAGAGTCATCCATATAGGAAAATTTTTTATGAAGTTTAAAATTAAATCTAAGAAATAAGAAAAAAAAGTCATGATTATTCTCCAAATATCTTTCTCCTACAATGAAAGAGATCCAATTTAACTAGGCAAATGATGAGCATTTCAGCTTTATTTCACCCCCTATACATATCACTCTAATATTATGTCTTATAAAAGTAGAGATTTGATTGGTATCACCACCTACCCCATCCTTCAACCAAAATTCCCAACAATCTTATCTATGAATTTAGAAAAGCTATCAGTCTATGTCCCTTCTTCAGCAGTTACTTTACACCCTTCTCTCTCAATCAATCAATCTCTCTCTCTCTCTCTCTCTCTCTCTCTCTCTCTCTCTCTCTCTCT
>NW_020837999.1:7536847-7623935 GCF_003676395.1 Aethalodelphis obliquidens | reverse complement strand
CTCTCTCTCTCTCTCTCTCTCTCTCTCTCTCTCTCTCTCTCTCTCTCACACACACACACACACACACATACTGCTGCCACCATGACTGATCAAGTTCTGGGGAGAACACACACGACTGTCCTTCCCCTTAACAAAGCTTATGAGATTAAATTTAAGGACACAACATGCTGCCCTGGGTCTTATTAACAGTATAAGAAATTATGTTAGCTAAAACAGTCTAGCTAGAAGTAAGAAAAAAAAAGTTAATGTCAAGTTAAGCATTTCAAATATCTGTGCCCCAAAAAGTTCTGTATCCAGAGTATACAAGAACACGTTTGTTGAGCAAACAGCTCTAATATACCTCCTCTATCTTTGCTTCCATTTCTGGGCCAGGACCAGAGAAAGCTAATTCTCTCACAAAGATCAGCTCCATGAATTCTAGTATCCTGGAAGCCAGCACTCAGCTTGCCTTCCAGGCTCTAGCACAGAACTGCTGGGTGACTTGCTAGAAAGAACCCCTCTCCTCTGCATCCCTTGGGTACTGATAGTTTGGGGCGGCCCCCACCACCAGCTGGCTACACATCTGTATCTGTTTCACCTTTTGCTCTCTCCTGCTCAGAGCCCTAGTGCAATTAATTGCTGAGCCTTGACTGGGGCCATATGTTCTGTCTTTTTATCATCCCACAGTGTAAGGAAATATGTAACACTGTGGTTGTTTGAAAATGCACTCTCAGGGCTCCCAGACCTGGTGAATAAACTCAGCTGTTCTATTTTGGGTTACTCTTTGTTTTCTTCTCGGAAGGGCCTAATTCCGGTCTCTGTCTTGGGCATCCTGCCATGGACACTTTGCTCCTCCCCCCACACCCTCTCCCCAGATCGCCTACTCTAATTTCACCCAAAGGCTTCTGTGACGAGAAGGAAACATCTGGCATGATGAGGACAGGATGGGTGTGCTGTGGTGCTCACTGGTCTGCAGGCTTGAGTGTGACGTCAGCTACACTTCGGGAATTTGGGGACACGAGCACTCTATAGTACAGTGATCACATCTAGCCGGTAGGCACTGAAAACCCCTATTTCCTGTAGGTGAAGACAAGCCCAGGCATCGTCTAGGACTCTGCTCATCTTATCCTGATCTAATTTGAGGTACCCAGTCTCTGACCTGGCCATCAGAAATAAAAGTTCCTATTGTCTGACCTTTACCAGGGAGAGACTTTTCTAACACAGAGCATCCACCAGGGAAACAAGAACTCTCAGACTAGCCCCAACAAGGGAACATGGGGACACTATTCATTTCTTTTCTTTTCAGTGGAATCTCCTGCAGTCAAGAACATCCTTAAAGAGCTAATAATGTTTGTGGATATGAATAAGTAAATAAGAAAAAATAATGTAAAAGGGACCATAATAAGCAGAAGGAAAAATGGAAAGAATATCTTCATTAAGTGGGGGAAATACTAAAATGATGATCTTCCACTACATAATGTATTGGACAAAGTGCTGTCTATAAGTTGTGATTGGTAGAGAAAGGCTGTGAGAAACAATATCTGATCAAGCTACTGGGGTAAACGTTTGGCCATGCATACATACAGGCGTGAACACATACATCTCTGCCCTTAAAATACATAGGCTAGCTATTTAAAAGAACTCAATACTGATACATTTAGCATTCTTCAAAAAGCATATTTCCTTGAGAGTCTATGAGGCTTATGAATACGATAGGAAAGTATAATAATGTAAAGAGATTTTCTTATAACCCTTTTACATTAATTCCCTGATCAGATGCTTACTAGCAGAACAGGTAAACCAAGTAGGTATATCAGTGACTCAAAGCTTCTAAGTGACAGCTCATAAAGGAATACCAGGATTCTTGCATTGCAAAGAAAAAGAATAATCCAGAAGCAGTGCCCCTGCCCTATCTCCACTGTGCCCCACCACTGCCACTGCTGAAAAAAAGGAAGGAAAACAGAGACAAAAGGGTGTTTGACCACACTTTTATGATCGCTGAGCAGAAAAGGGAAAAAAAAAAACAATTTGGTGTCAGATTATTTCCAAGTGACCATTTGCAGCTGTTGGAGCTGCCATCAGCCTGAGCTGGAGGAAAGGACATGCCAGTGGTGCATCTTACCTGAGCAGAGAAGTGCAGACAGATGTAGGTGAGACACAGGAGCAGCCCCAGCCCCTGAATTACGGAGGACACCAGCAATAGCTTGTTCCTCAAGAATCTCCGTCCTGGTGCGTTTCCAACATGCTCATCCAGGGGTTGGACCCCTTCCATCTTCACAATCTGGATGCAGGGAAGATGAAAACTGTGACAGAAGGGAACCTGAGGGAGGACTGACCTCTTCCCCGCAAAGAAGGAGATGAAGCCAAAACAAGGTGTATCAATCAGAAAACACACAAAGGTCCCAGGACCAGAGACAAGAGGCGATTGAAAGAGCAGAGCGGACTCTCAGTTTTAATGCTGCAGCTTTTGCAGGCAGGCGGGGGAACTTCTTTGTGACTAATCTGAATTTCCCCTTTACTTTCTTTCTTTTTTTTTCTCTGGGCTAACAGGGAGTTGTTTTTGTGGCATTCCAGTTCTGATTTGAGTGACTGTGAAATGACACTCATAAATGTGTGCTATTTTCTTAATTTCTCATTGCACCAGTAACCAAATTGTGGGTCACTTGATAAAGATAAAAATCATCATCTGTTGATGTAGGAGCTCATCGATCCCTTCTCCGAGGTGTCTTAAATCATAGAAGAGATTTAAGGAAAATACTAGCCTTAAGTTCTTGCCTGCACTTTATTGGGTAACTAAGCACTGAACCCATTCAACAGATTCAGGGGAAAAAAAGCACATGAAGACCATTCTTCAAGTGAAAAAAAAAAGAGAAAAGTTTAAAATAGGATGGTGAATCATGTAGAATAAAGGAGTAAGATCCTCTAGTTTTAGTCCATTGCATTATAATAAACTAGCATATACTGAGCATCTACTGTGTGTCAGGCACTGTGCTAGACAGCCCTAAAATCTTTTTCTCATTTAATCTTTGAGGCAAATTTAGTAAAGACTTACATGATTAATTTTAAGCATAGCAGGAAAGAAGCAGAAGAGTAGCCTGACTTTTTCCCTTCCCTCCACTATACATTTTCTCCATACATAAGTTTGCATGAATGAACAAATGAATAGCTTCAAATAAGCTTTGAAGGTTGTTCCTTTCTTTGAGGTCAGCGTAGACACAGAACTTGGAAAGTAAGAGTATTCTACCAATAGACACTACTTACCCTTCACCACTGAAATAAATGATCAAATGAAATAAATGATAAAATTATTGATAATGTCAAGTTCATATTAATAAATATTTACTGAATACATAGTGAGCCCAGTACTATATTGGCCAGTATAGGTACACTGGGAGGGGCTGTTTAAGACAGAACAATGCTTCTGTGGGCAAGTATGTCTCTCTGAGCTCCCTATCAGCCACTCAATGGATATTTAAAGAAGGAAAGGAGAGAGAAATAACATCAACAAAATAAATGAGCTGTTGTATGCAACTTAATTTTATAGAAAATTGATATGAGGCATATTCAAGGGGGAAACAGCTTGTGGGAAATACATTTATTAATACAGTAATACAGTTTAAATCAATTAATATATGAATTGATACCCTCATTATAATCATTATACTTTGCATTTGCAGAACATATTGGTCTTCAGAAGTTCAAGTTTTTGTCTGAAATACAAGGTGACTGAGACACTACACCATACATGCCAAGCCAAAACTAGAAATCAAGTTCCATCTAAACTTAATTCTAAATAGGTATTCCTATGAGAAAAGTATGTGTAACATACAGGGTATGGATTAATAAAAATTGAAAGGCAGAGTCAAGATGGCAGTGTGGGAAGATGGGGAGTTAGCGTCTCTCCACAACTAGAGCACCTGCTGGCCGCTGGTGGGGAACTCTGATGCCCAAGGAGACGGAAGGAACCCTAAAGTGAACTGGTAGGATGCAAAGGGACTGAGGTGGGGAGGAGAAGTGGAGGCCAGACAGGATCTATGCCCCTGAGGTCAGGGAGATCAGGACACACAGGCGGGAGGGGCCCTCCACCAGGAGGAGAGGAAGAAGGGCAGAGGGCGATTGCCCCACCCACTCAGGCCAGGGAGCCTGCTGAGCTCCCAGGCCTGTCCCCTGCCCTCCAAAGCCCCCTCCAGGCTGCATGGGTCCTTGTGGGCACAGTAGGGAGGCTGGGGAGATCAGGAGAGGCAGGCAGGAGGGACTCTCCCAGACTGGAGGAGCAAGAGAGGAGAGAAGGGCATTTTCCCCACCCACTGGAGCCCCGGAAGACTGCTGGGCTCCCAGGGGAGGTCCCATGCCCTCTGAGACCAGGGGTGGGGGGCACGCCTGGGCCCTTTCGGTCCCTTGAGCCTAGGTCCCACCCCCCACAGCCCCCAGGGACTTTTCCAGCCCTGTGGGTCCTGAGCATTGGCCCCGCCCACAACGCAAACCTTGCCCTTGCTTAGGCCCCACCCCCTACAGCCAAGGCCTCGCCCCCCCCGGCCTTTTTTTTTTTTCTTTTCTCTCCTCCTCTTTTTTACTATTGTGGTACTGCTGTACCTTCTGGTTGTTGTTTTATCTATATTTTTATTTTTATATTCTTTCTAACATATCTGTTTCCTAGTCTAATTTTATTTTTTACTTTGTTAATGTTCTCTTTATTTAATTTTTTTTTTTGTGCCACCCTACACAGCTTGCAGGATCTTGGTTCACAAGTTGGGGGTCAGGTCAAAACTCCTGTGGTGCGAGCTCTGAGTCAGAAGCACCAGACAAACAGAGAACCTCAGACCCCAGAGAGTATTCATTGGAGTGAGGTCTCATGGAGTTCCTCATATCACCATCAAGACACAGCTTTACCCAATAGCCTACAAACTCCAGTGGTGGAAGCCTCAGGCCAAACAACCAGTAAGACAGGAACACAATCCCACTCATTAAAAAAAAAAAAAAGAGGCTGCAAACAACTAGTCACAGATAAAGGAGCAAGGTAAAAACCTACAAGACCAAATAAATGAAGAGGAAATAGGCAATCTACCTGAAAAAGAATTCAGAGTAATGATAGTAAAGATGATCCAGAATCTCGGAAATAGAATGGAGGCCCAGATTGAGAAAATACAAGAAACGTTTAACAAAGATCTAGAAGAAGTAAAGAACAAACAAACAGAGATGAACAACACAATAAGTGAAGTGAGAAATACACTAGAAGGAATCAATAACAGAATAATTGAGGCAGAAGAACAAATAAGTGAGCTGGAAGATGAAATGGTGGAAATAACTGCTGAGGAGCAGAATAAAGAAAAAAGAATGAAAAGAATTGAAGACAATCTCAGAGACCTCCGGGACAACACTAAACGCACCAACATTTGAATTATAGGGGTCCCAGAAGAAGAAGAGAAAAAGAAAGGGTCTGAGAAAATATTTGAAGAGATTATAGGCGAAAACTTCCCTAACATGGGAAAGGAAATAGTCACCCAAGTCCAGGAAGCACAGAGAGTCCCATACAGGATAAACCCTAGGAAAAACATACCAAGACACATATTAATCAAACTAACAAAAATTAAATTCAAATAAAAGATATTAAAAGCAGCAAGGGAAAAACAAAAAATAACATACAAAGGAATCCCCTAACATTATCAGCTGATTTTTCAGCAGAAACTCTACAGGCCAGAAGGAAGTGGCATGATATACTTAAAGTGATGAAACGGAAGAACCTACAACCAAGATTACTCTACCCAGCAAGGATCTCATTCAGATTCAATGGAGAAGTCAAAAGCTTTTCAGACAAGCAAAAGCTAAGAGAATTCAGCACCACCAAACCAGCATTACAACAAATGCTAAAGAAACTTCTCTAGGTGGGAAACACATAAGAAGAAAAAGACCCACAAAAACAAACCCAAAACAATTAAGAAAAAGGTATTAGGAACATACATATTGATAATCACCTTGAATGTAAAATGTATTAAATGCCCCAACCAAAAGACACAGACTGGCTGAATGGATACAAAAACAAGACCCATATATATGCTGTCTACAAGAGACCAACTTCAGACCTAGGGACATATACAGACTGAAAGTGAAGGGATGGAAAAAGGTATTCCAGGCAAATGGAAATCGAAAGAAAGCTGGAGTAGCAATATTCATATCAGGTAAAATAGACTTTAAAATAAAGACTGTTACAAGAGATAAGGAGGGACACTACAAAATGACCAAAGGATCAATCCAAGAAGAAGATATAACAATTATAAATGTTTATGCACCCAACATAGGAGCACCTCAATACATAAGGCAACTGCTAACAACCATGAAGGGAGAAATTGACAGTTACACAGTAATAGTAGGGGACTTCAACACCCCACTAACACCAATGGACAGATCATCCAAACAGAAAATAAATAAGGAAACACAAGCTTTAAATGACACAATAGACCAGATAGATTTAATTGATATTTATAGAACATTCCACCCAAAAGTGGCAGAATACACTTTCTTCTCAAGTGCACATGGAACATTCTTCAGGATAGATCACATCTTGGATCACAAATCAAGCCTCAGAAAATTTTTAAAAACTGAAATCTTATCAAGCATCTTTTCTGACCACAACGCTATGAGATTAGAAATCAATTACAGGAAAAAAAAACAACTGTAAAAACACAAATACACGGAGGCTAAACAGTGCACTACTAAATAACCAAGAGATCAAAAAAGAAATCAAAGAAGAAATTTAAAAATACATAGAAACAACTTACAATGAAAACACGACGACCCAAACCTATGGGACGCAGCAAAAACAGTTCTAAGAGAGAAGTTTGTAGCAATTCAATCTCAGCTCAAGAAACAAGAAAAATCTCAAAAAGAAATCTAACCCTATGCTTAAAACAACTAGAGAAAGAAGAACAAAGAAAACCCAAAGTCAGTAGAAGGAAAGAAATCATAAAGATGAGAGCAGAAATAAATGAAATAGAAATGAAGAAAACAATAGCAAAGATCAATAAAACTAAAAGCTGGTTCTTTGAGAAGATAAACAAAATTGATAAACCCTTAGCCAGAATCAAGAAAAAAAAGGGAGAGGACACAAATCAATAAAATTAGAAATGAAAAAGGTGAAATCACAACTAACACTGCAGAAATACAAAGGATTATAAGAGACTACTACAAACAACTATATGCCAATAAAATGGACAACCATGAAGAAATGGACAAATTCCTGGAAAGGTACAATTTTTCAAGACTGAACAAGGAAGATTTAGATAACACAATGAGACCTATCACAAGTAATGAAATTGAAACCATAATTTAAAATCTTCCAACAAACAAAAGTTCAGGACCAGATGGCTTCACAGGCAAATTCTATCAAACATTTAGAGAAGAGCTAACAGCGATCCTTCTCAAACTCTTCCAAAAAATTGCAGAGGGAGAAACACTCCCAAATTCATTCTATGAAGTCACCCTCATCACCCTGATATCAAAACCAGAAAAAAAATCACAAAAAAAGAAAATTATAGACCAATATCACTGATGAACATAGATGCAAAAATCCTCAACAAAATACAAGCAAACAGAATCCAACAGCACATTAAAAGGATCATACACCATGACCAAGTGGGATTTATCCCAGGGATGCAAGGGTTCTTCAATATACACAAATCAATCAATGTGATACACCATATAAACAAATTAAGGAATAAAAACCATATGATCACCTCAATAGATGCAGAAAAAGCTTTTGACAAAATTCAACACCCATTTATGATAAAAACTCTCCAGAAAGTGGGCATAGTGGGAAACTACCTCAGCATAATAAAGGCCATATATGACCAACCCACAGCAAACATCATTCTCAATGGTGAAAAACTGAAAGCATTTCCTCTAAGATCAGGAACAAGACAAGGATGTCCACTCTCACCACTATTATTCAACATACTTTTGGAAGTCCTAGCCATGGCAATCAGAGAAGAAAAAGAAATAAAAGGAATACAAATTGGAAAAGAAGAAGTAAAACTGTCACTGTTTGCTGATGACATGATTCTATACATTGAAAATCCTAAAGATGCCACCAGAAAACTACTAGAGCTAATCAATGAGTTTGGTAAGGTTGCAGTTTACAAAATTAATGCACAGAAATCTCTGGCATTCCTATACACCAACAATGAAAAATCAGGAAGAGAAATTAAGGAAACGATCCCAGTTACCACTGTAACAAAAAGAATAAAATACCTAGGAATAAACCTGCCCAAGGAGGCAAAAGACTTGTACTCAGAAAACTATAAACTACTGATGAAAGAAATCAAAGATGACATAAACAGATGGAGAAATATACCATGTTCTTGGATTGGAAAAATCAATATTGTGAAAATGACTATACTACCCAAATCAATCTACAGATTCAATGCAATCCCTATCAAACTACCAACGGCATGCTTCACAGAATTAGAACAAAAAATTTTACAATTCGTATGGAAACACAAAAGATCCCAATAGCCAAAGCAATCTTGAGAAAGAAAAACAGAATTGGAAGAATCTGGCTCCCCGGCTTCAAACTACACCACAAAGCTACAGTAATCAAGACAGTATGGTACTGGCACAAAAACAGAAATATAGATCAATTGTACAGGATAGAAAGTCCAGAGATAAACCCACGCACATATGGGCACCTAATTTATGACAAAGGAGGCAAGAACATACAATGGAGAAAAGACAGCTTCTTCAATAAGTGGTGCTGGGAAAACTAGACAGCTACATGTAAGAGAATGAAATTAGAACACTACCTAACACCATACAAAAAAATAAACTCCAAATGGATTAAAGTCTTAAATGTAAGACCAGACACTATAAAACTCTTAGAGGAAAACATAGGAAAAACACTCTCAGACATAAACCACAGCAAGATCTTTTTTGACCCACCTCCTAGAGTAATGGAAATAAAAACAAAAATAAACAAATGGAATTTAATTAAACTTAAAAGCTCTTGCACAGCACAGGAAACCATAAACAAGATGAAAAGACAACCCTCAGAATGGGAGAAAATATCTGCAAATGAAACAACAAAGGATTAATCTCCAAAATATACAAACAGGTCATGGAGCTCAATATCAAAAAAACAAACAATCCAGTTGAAAAATGGGCAGAAGACCTAAATAAACATTTCTCTAAGGAAGACATATAGATGGCCAAGAGGCACATGAAAAGATGCTCAACGTCACTAATTATTAGAGAAACGCAAATCAAAACTACAATGAGGTATCACCTCACACCAGTCAGAATGGCCATTATCAAAAAATCTAGAAACAATAAATGCTGGAAAGGATGTGGTGAAAAGGAAACCCTCTTTCACTGTGGGTGGGAATGTAAATTGTTACAGCCACTATGGAGAACAGTATGGAGGTTCCTTTAAAGACTATAAATAGAACTACCATATGACCCAGCAATCCCACTACTGGGCATATACCCTGAAAAAAAACATAATTCAAAAAGAGTCATGTACCACAATGTTCACTGCAGCTCTATTTACAACAGCCAGGACATGGAAGGAACCTAAGTGTCCATCAACATATGAATGGATAAAGAAGATGTGGCACATATATACAATGGAATATTATTCAGCCATAAAAAGAAATGAAATTGAGTTATTTGTAGTGAGGTGGATGGACCTAGAGTTTGTCTGTCATACAGAATGAAGTAAGTCAGAAAGAGAAAAACAAATACCAGATGCTAATGCATATATATGGAATCTAAAAAAAAAAAAAAAAAAAAGAGGTAGTGGTGAACATAATTTCAGGGACTTGGGGTGGGAGGGGGAAGCTGGGGCAAAGTGAGAGTAGCATCGAGATATATACACTACCGAACGTAAAATAGTTGGCTGGTGGGAAGCAGCAGCATAGCACAGAGAGATCTGCTAGGTGCTTTGTGACCACCTAGAGGGGTGGGATAGGGAGGGTGGGAGGGAGATGCAAGAGGGATATGGGAATAGATGTATGCATATAGCCGATTCACTTTGTTGTGGAACAGAAACCAATACAGTATTGTGAAGCAATTATACTCCAATAAAGATCTATTAAAAAAAATTGAAAGAAAAATCAAGTGTGTAGAACTTAATTCTTGAGTAATAGTTAATAGTTATAAATAAACATTAAAATCGCTAACTATTTACTCATTTGTTTCCAAACACTGACTAAAAGAGCCACAGCAAAAAAAAAAAAAAAGGAAAAAGCCTAAAATACTATTGGAAACAGTAGAGACCAGATGAAAAAGAAAGAGTAAAACCTATTAGTGCTGAAAATCAAAGAAAATATTTTAAAATGAAAAATAAAAACATTTATAGAGTGCATCCTTGTGCCCTGAGCAGCATGTTTTCTCACTGTTAACAGCCTGGCTTCTATAAAGAAAAACTGACAATTACTGACATAAATTACTGTCTTTATAGACAATGAGAACTATGCAACAGAATGAATTCCCATTTTGGTGATGCCCCAGGAAAGTTATACTAGCTATACCAACACTTGGTCCTGCACATCTGAGGCACGCCTGTCATCTCCCCGGCCTCCATCTCCTACTGCCGTATTTTGCCTACTTGTAGTTTTTTACTGACATTTAAATGATGTTTTACATTTGTTTCTTTTTAAATTGAATATATTCTCACAGCTTCTTCCCATTCTTTGTGGGAAGAAGGGGAATACACATGGAAAAATAAATATTAATTGGGCTGGAAGTTCTGGGCAAGACCTTTTGATAAGACTATGAAAGCATTTCAAGGTTCATCATTGGGCTGGTCTAGCATTTGGAACAAATATAACCAACATCAGAGATATCAGTGTTGGCATTTCAATCTTGGGCAGATGGACAGAGTCCTCCATCTCCAAAGTTGACATGTTTTTAAAGAGGTCAGGTATGTCACCTGAATCTATGTGCAATTTTTAAAAAATTATCTCACAAAGATTAAATACACAGATACACCAGAGCAAATCAGCCTTGGAATGGAAGCCTCAGACTTCATTCCAAGCAATTATCTTCCCACAGATCTTTAATCTCCAAATAAATAGCCACTTCAAGTCTACAGAAAAGTATGGGGGGAGGGGAGGTTTAAAAACAAACAAACAAACAAAATTTTGACAACTGACAGAATACCTCATGTTCAGGAAGCAGGAAAACTTTTCTTTGGTTGGGGGGTTGGTATTTGCTTTTTTTGTTCTTTTGTTTTTGGGGAGGTTGTTTGTTTTGATTTGGAGGGTTTGGGTGGTAAAATCTGCACTTTTCATTTGTTTCTAAGTCATTAGTCCATTCAACAAGCATGAGCCAGGTGCCTACATGCTGGTGCTGGGGGAAAAGAAATGAACTAAAAAGGAGGTCACAGACAGGTAGGGAGGACAATCGCGGCCAGGAAAGTATTGGGTCTGAGGTGGCTATGCAGGAGGAAAGGGTGCACAGGAGTGGGTTAAGAACTTTGAACTATATCCTGAAGGCACTGGGGAAATATGGAAAGCAGAGTGTGATATTATTACATTTTAGAAAAAAATCAGAGTGAAATAGAAATGGCAGGGCGGGATCAAGGAGATCAGCTGGGAGATTTTCCAGGGTGCTCTGTGCCAGTTGAGGAGATGAGTAGGTCTAAAACCCCACCTCTGCACTCAGCTCTCCAAGCCCCACATCCTAGAGCAGGAGGTTTCATTCTATGAGAAGGGGAGCTATTATCTTCTTACAAAGGTGTGCTCTGCTTCCCAAGTCCTGAACAAAGGGCTGCAACCACCCATATTAATGTACATTTTTCTAATTCCTAAACTCAGAGAGGGGTCCTTGTTCTAATTCACACAAAGACAGCTGTATGAGCTGGGTTGTCCTCAATCTTGTAATTATTTAAGTGAGAAATAATAAGGTCCAGATCTAAAACAGAGAGGATAAGGAGAGGAGAAGATATTCACAGTGGATATTCATTCACCAAACATTTTGAGGGCCTAATTTGTGCCACCCTCCAAGTGTACAAAGGGAGTCATAACTTAGCTCTGACCTGGGACAGGTGACAGAGTAAGATGGGAGGTGATAGAAACAAACGCATTTCAAATATCAAACACCTGATTTGCCATTTGCCTTCTCAACCTGCTCTTGATCTTAATGTTCCCATTCTAGTTAATGTATTCGGCACTCCGAAATCTCAAAACCCCAGAATCAGCTTTGATTCTTCCTTGCCTCAATCAGTCAGACTTGTAGGACTATCCACTATCCCTGCAATACAGCTCATACTTTGCCATTTCGACTGCTTCTGCTCCAAGTCCTTACTACTTTCTCCCTTGAACCTCTGAATTTAACTTACAGCTGTTCTCCCTACTTCCATTCTCTTTGATGTCTAATCCATTCTGCTTTGGCAGGATCTTTAAACCCAGCGATGACCAAGTTCTTATCAAGGAGTATCCATCTCATGAAGTTGAAATTCTTTAGCATGACACTCAAGTCACACTGTAATGGAACCCCAAGTTTCCTCTCCAGATTTATCTCCATTTTTATCTGATTATTTCTGATGATCATTTTGCCTCAACTATCCTTATCCTCCATCTCTGATGATCAAAATCCTACACCCTACACACTTTCCATGAAGGGCTAGCTGTCTTGTGAGGTAGTGAGCTTGTGGTGCTCCAGAAGAGGCTAAACAATTCTGGCATTGAGTAGGGGATTTGTAGGATCAGTAGTTCGCAAAGCCTAGTTGATCATCAGAATCACTAAGGAGAGATTTTGAAAGGTTCAGATTCCTAATTCCTAACTCTAGAAACTCTGATTTGATAAGTTTGGAATACTGCCTGTGAATCTGTATTTCTAAAAGCTTCCATAAGAGCCAAAATTGTGAATCTCCCCAAATGACTACTTAAAGTCTGTTTCACTGTTACATTTCTATAACACGAAGCCTTGCCTGGGCCTCCCAGAAGGATGCGGTTGTTTCTGCCCCTGTGTAGATAGCATTTTTCATACTCTGTCTGTGTAGATAGCATTTTTCATACTCTGTCTTATCTTACAACTATTCAAATCTGTTTCCATCACCTCCATGACACTGAATGATCTTGAGGTCAAGAGTCCTGTATCGCACTCACTCACAGGGCCAGAATAGTCTTTCTATAAAGATTTGACAAATTAAATTGAATTTGCTTGCAGTAGATTTGAACTATGCTATTTTCAGGACCAAAAAAGAATGAGAGTTTAAACAAAACTGAAAATGGCACTATTAAATACAGAAGTCTCCTGATAGCTGGACTTTGATCTTAGTGTGAAAGATTAGCAAACCTGAAATGTATACTTTTCATTGAAACCGGATGCACACCATTAGTACAAATGCAAATGTGAACTCGTATAATAATATTCCGTTGGGTTTCAGACTCATTAGCCCCTCATATGTCAACTCCTCTTCTTCTGATGCTGATTTGCCCTTTCATTCTTCATGTTTGCTCCTTTTCTTTATCTTGAATTGACCACTAGAAGTTATTTTAGGGCATGATGATAGATTCTAAAACTTAGTGGCACAAAACTGCTACAGAATCTTTTTCTCTCTACGGAAATATGCCCATGAAGTACTACACCATTAAGGAAAGCAAATATATAGACAGTTTTTTGGCTCACAAAATTACATTTTAAATTGTGCATTTAAAATATGTATGCAATCCCAAGAATATATAGAAATTTATAAGTAGACCTTTCAACTAATAATATAGGCAAGTTTTCTAAAAATCAACTTTACTGAAATATAATTACAGATAATAAACTATATCTACTTCAATTTAACAATTAGATGAGTTTTGACAGCTGTATACACTCATGAAACCACCATCACATACAGAACAGTTACTCATTCCCAAAAGACAATTTTCTTTAAATAGCAATCATTCCAAAAGCAAACCTAAACTGAGTACATAAGAGATTCCCTCCTGTTTCCAAAATACATTTAATTGGGTATAAATTGTGTAAACCAGTGATTCTCAACTGGGGTGATTTTACGCCCCCAGGAGTCATTTGGCAATATCTGGAGACAGTTTTGGTTGTCTGGATTTGGGGTGGGTGCTACTGATAACTAGTGGTTAGAGGCCAGGGATGCTGCTAAACATCCTACAATGCACAGGATGGCCCCCACTACAACACAGGACTATTGGCCTAAAATGTCAGTAGCGCTGAGGTTGAGAAACCCTGGTATAGATGTCCATGTCCATAACTGACCTTGAATGAAGCAATACAATATTCACTTTCGAACTCTTCGCATTTGCTTATTGTCCTGCCTGAAATGCCTCTCCAATGCCCACCAACAAACCTATGAAGAGGGTACTATTTTCCTCCCCATTTTATAATTGAAAGAAACTGAGGCTTAGAGAGGTGAATTAACTTGGCCCAGGTCATACAATTAGTATGTGGCAGGGCTGGGATCTGAATCCAGGTCCTTTTACTCTGGAGCCTGTTCTTAAATTCTATGCGATACTACTGATTTTTCTAAATAAAAATACAAGCTCTATGTGTGGCCTGGGCACTTAGTAAACAGTCAATATATCTAAGCAAATACTAACATGCCGAATGTACACAGGCACCAATTCAATAGGAGAAAGTACCTTCTTTCTGTCAATTAGATATTATTTTTTTTCCAAATTATTGGTGAATGGGAATATATCTTATGTTCTTGGGTGTCTTATTTGTACCAAGCACAAAAGCCTCTTTTCATTCAATCTTCCTGGGAACACTGTGCATGGTTATTAGTAACCACATCTTTAACATGAGGAACCAGAATCTCAGAGTAAATTAACCACAATAGTGTTGGGATTTAAACCAACATCATATGGGTTTGTCTGTTTATTTAACTGTACCAAACCCTCAGTAGTTGCTATTATAAACCGAATGTTTGCATCCCTCTTAAATTCCTATGTTGAAGCGCTAACCCCCAGTATGATGGTATTTTGAGATAGGGCCTTTGGGAGGTAACAGGTCATGAGGGCAGGGCCCTGGTCAGATGGGTGAGTGCTCTTATGAGAGGCAGCAGTTTGCTCTTTCTCTCTACCTGCCAAGTGAGGACACAGTGAGAAGGCAGCCATCTGCAATCCAGGAAGAGAACTCTCACCAGAACCTGACCGTGCTGGTTCCTTGATCAAGGCCTTCTAGCCTCCAAACTGTGAAAAAATGAATTTCTGTTGTTTAAGCACCCAGTCTACGGTATTCTGTTATGGCAACCTGAGCAGACCAAGACAGCTGGAAATGATAAAACTGTACCAAAAGAACACTGTTTCTTAAATTCTTTCTTGTTTCTACCCTCAGATATATCCACTCTGAGATAAGGAGCTTTTACCCTGTTACCTTCAACGTCCTTCTAAGGAACTTTTTTCTGAATGTCTTCCTATACTGTAGCTAGAATAAAATAATCTATACAATACACCAAGCAATGTGTCTAGGCAGAGTAGGCTCTACATAGACATTATTGTGTTGTGTTTTTTAAACCTGTAAGTGCTTTTCAGTGTTTATTCTTTCACTGACATATATTAACCACGCCTTAAAGCTTTTGGCAGGTTTGATCAGCAGTCTCTCTCTTTGTGAAGGTAGTATTCTCTGTGTCCCTACCCCCAATACCACTGTATATGGTTTGTTCACTCATTTCTACCACCCTAAGCTTTACTGAGAAGTCCTTTCTGCAAAAATCACACACGCACAGAAACCCTACAGCTTTATTCAAATTAGCTTAGGGAATTCCTCTACGCTTCTCCTTCCTATTTTCTGCTGTGTTCCTTTGTGCTTTCTGCAGTTCCTACCATTTTCCTTCCTATATTACCTCAAACTTTCCAACATATCTTTGTTAAACTTGGAATCTAGATCTCAACTTCCTGTTTCATCATTGACCCTGAAGTCCCAAAGGATGCCCTGCTAGGCATTGCTCAAGCTCCAGGTCCCCCAAATCCCTCTGCCCTAATGTGGGGCTCTTCACCACACTGGTGACCTTCCCTCTGCCCTAGGCTCAGCATGGGGAAGATGGATTAGGCTCTTCTTTTATTACAGATCACAGTCTGCCCTGTCTCAGAGTTCTGCATGTATGTGCCTGTCTTCCCACATGGAAAAGAGTCCAAGCCCCATTCATTCTCATATGTCCCAGCTCCCCTAGCACCAGTCTATGGCTGTGCTCAAGACAGGAAATGAATTAGACTGAACTGAGGCTACAGTTGTATTCTAGTTCTTCAGAGCTTTTATTCTTCTTTTCTTCTACCCTTCTAGCTCCATGATTCCCCACCCTTCTTTGATCCCACTTTGCTTTTATTCTTGACACTTTGGGCAAAAGTCAGAAGACCTGTATGCAAATCAAAGCTTTTCTACTTGCCACTGGACAAGTTATTTAACCTCCCAGCCTTCATTCAGTCATCTACTATAGAGGAGAGAGAGAAAGAGAGGGAGAGAGAAAGAGTATCTGATATATGCTAGCATTCAATTATTGTTATTTGTCACTATTAGTATCATTATTGTAGCTTGAAAATGGCCATGGTGAGAGTATTTACACCACTGAAATTAGTAAACACTACAAATTGGGACTTTTTTTTAGACAGCTGCTTTACCAGCACACCACTAGGCTAGTACTGCATACTGAAATGATAATATTTTTGATCTATTAGGTTAAATAAATCATTATTAAAATTAACTTCACCTGTTTCTTTTTACTTTTTTGATACGGCTAGAAAAGAATTTTAGATTACATTGTGATATTCTTTTTGGCTGGCGCTGGGCAAGATAGACCCTAACCTACATGGTAGCATCACCCCATCAACACCCCACAGTTTGGTCTCCAGGTATTTCTGGGCATCCCAGGGAGAGCTCAGGTGCTCCAAAAAATGGTCTGAGTTGATATTTGCCACCTTAATCAGCAGTTCTCTCTTTGAACCATTTTTCTTCCTAAGTCTTCAGGACCCTTGCAATGGTCTAATTACCTTGACATTCCAGACAGATCTCTCCACATCCTTGTTTGATTTGCTGTGGGTTAGGTCCCTTCCACAGCTATTAGAAATGTCTACTCAGAGCACCCAAGAACCCAATATTTCTATTTCAAGGGTCCTTATCCACTTCATCGCAGTTCCAGGTGGCAACAAGGTAAGAACCAACTCAATGCCCACCAATGAAAAAATCCTAAGGCTCCTTATACACAGAAGTCCCTTCTTCTTTTATACTCTCTCTCCAGTTACTTAGACCTCATCTTCTATTCCTGGCCCAGGGAGAGAAGGAGAAAATTCTACGAGGGACAAGATTACCCTAATATACAAAAAACTACCTTTGATGTTTCCTAGCTGCCCCCACCTCTAACTTTTACATTATATTAAAGCTTCTTCATAATGTGTTAAATATGAGATTCTGTTATTGCAAGGTTAGTAAAAAAATCATGTTTTTCATGGGTCTTTTAGTTACTGCTTAGATAAATAAAAGGGAGAAAGGTTTATTACTTGTTTGTTTCTTTTTAAACTTGTTTATTAACACTGATATAAACAGTAAGACTCAGTAGTCTAGGTATGATGTGAAGTGGCTTGACTGCTAGGGTCATGGCAGTAGAGATGGTGACAAATGACCAATGTGGGTTATACTTTGGAGGTAGAACAATAAGGTTTACTGGATTAGATGTGACAGGTGAAGGAAATCAAGGAATCAAAGGTGACTTCTGGGCAATGTGGCTGAGTAGCTGTGTAGTGGTGTCATTAACTGAGCGTTAGAGGAAGACAGGAGGAGCAGATAGGGGAGGCAGTTTGCAAGTCAAGAGCTCCGCTTTGGACAGCTCCTCATTTAAACACCACAGAGGTGTTGAAAATGACTCCAAGAGTAATTTTATTTTCCCCATTTTACAGATGAGGAAACTAAATCACAGAGAGGTTATGTAACGTGGCCAAGATCATTTGACTAACTCACTCCATGTGATGTTTTCCTTTACATAGCAGTATAGAGGTTAAGGTTGCTGAATTCTAATCCCAGGACCACCATCTACTAGTTGTGTGACCCTTTTACAAGGCATTTAATTTCTCTGAGCTGTGATTTTGTCCTTTTGAAAATGGAAAGTTTCCTGCTCAGGATGTGTGTGAGGGTTAAGTGACACGAGACAGGCAATGTACATGACATAGCATATAATAAATGCTGGGTAAATGTTAGCTAATATTATAGCTGGTTACTTTCAAAGCTAGGAATATTGTTGTCGCC
Organism: Aethalodelphis obliquidens; assembly: GCF_003676395.1. Taxonomy (NCBI): domain Eukaryota; kingdom Metazoa; phylum Chordata; class Mammalia; order Artiodactyla; family Delphinidae; genus Aethalodelphis; species Aethalodelphis obliquidens. Next base: position 7,605,764 of record NW_020837999.1, on the reverse strand, counting down.
TTATGATCTTAGGTTTACTCCAACTAAAAGGACCCATCTAGGAGGTATATTTTCTCCATCCAATTGTCCTTTAGCTTTGGCACTAGTTGAAGACTAGTTATCAAGACTAGCTACGACTCATTATGAAGACTACGTACCAGAATGACAACTTGGTCGTCTGTGATGGATATATTCTGACATCTAAAAATTAGGTGGGGCGGGTAGGAAAGGGGGCGGAGATGTACTAAGTGAAACCTGAAATAAAGCCTGACTAAGTAAAGGAAACATCAGAGACAAAAGACAAGATACAAAAACTCCACTGAAAGGGTCTGAAATGACCAAAGAGAAAAAGTCCCAACCTTAATCAGGGAAAGTTAGTTTCATCAGTGAAAAAAAATAACCACACACACGATACAATCAGGCAGTAGAGATCTTGATACTGGAAAACCAAAGGTGAGGAGTATTCAAGAGCATTTCCCCCACGCTCACCTCACAGGAAGAACTGGTCCAAAATTAGCAAGATTGAGAGGTCTTAGTTTAAATGCCTGGAAAATTCCTTCCCTGAACAGCAGCCTCGTCCACCATCCCAATGGACACCCTAACTTCAGAATGCCTTTGGTGATACCACCCCTTCTCCATCAATGGCCAAAATAAACAGCAGTGAAAAATCACTGACAACTGAGGGCAGGGGGTAGGGTAGGGGAACGACCCACTGAACAGTCACCAAAATGGTGCCCTTTCTATAACTTTGGAAAGTAAAATGAGGACGCGATCATTAATTTTAGTATGAAAAGCTATCAGAGGAAGCAGGGCAAAAGCAAGACCACAGAGAGACATGTGAAAATGGCTTCTTTTTCAGAAGTATAGGGTCCACCCCACCCCAGGCAGGCTTCCTCCAGGTTGGATCCTGGCTACTCGTCCGGTGTGGGGTCTTTGGTGCCTGCAGTCTGGGGAGTTGGTCTAGTAGAACTGTTAAAAGCAAGAGCTCTGGAGACAGGCTGCCCAAGTCTGAATCCAGCTTACCTCAAGCGTTTCAGTCATAATGGAAGAATTACTGGAGTAACTGGGCAAATCACTTAACCTTTCAAAGACTTTGTTTTTCTCATTATTAAATGAGGGAAAGAGTATAGTAACTGTATCTAGTATCTAACTCTGAAGGGTTGCTGTGAGATGTCAGTGAGGTAATGCACGTAAAGTACCTAGCACGCAGCTTTTAATAAGCATTTACATTATTATGTCATTATCTGTAGTTTCATTCTGATTAGACCAGGATTTCTCAGTGGGAATGAGCCTTAAAAAAAACAACTGCCGGGAATTTGTTCCTTTTCAGTCTACTTCTGTGGCTTGCCACTACTCTAGAAAAGAATATTTATTGAGTACTCACTAAGTGCCCCCCAAAATTGCTAAAAAAAATAGCAGGGAACCATTACTTAAAGTCCCAAGAATAAAAAAAGAGAGGCAGGAAGATCAGACAAAGGTGGATTTCAGAAGTTTTCTGAAAGAGATGAATCAGTGAGGAGGGGTAAGAAAAGCCAACTTTTGCATACCTATGAAGGTTAGGATCATTTCTAATATGTCATAAACAGTTGTGACTTCCTCTTGTATGTTTTTATTTTTCTTTCTTTTCCCAAACATATCATAGAAACCCAGGGGACCATAAAAGCTGTGTTGACTGGAAGCAAATATGAAAGGGGAGGGTAGAAACTCTATTGCGTGGCTGTATCTTGTTTCAGTAAGAGCTCCAGGAGGAGAGAAACCCCAGGGGAAAGAATATGTGGTGGCTAAAAGCAGACAGCCAACCAGTTACTCCTGGGGACCCCCAGACAGTAAAGAAGACACAAATGAGGTGGTTGCCTCAGGGGGATGCCTGTCAACTCCACAGCAACTCTGGAGGGATATGCCCCAGCCCAAAGCCCCCGGGTGATTTCCTCCTCAGAAAGGGCAGCCTGGGATAATGGCTAGAATGCTAGACTGGTGGGCAGAAAGGTGATGGTAGTACTAGGGTAATTTATTGCCAAACCAGGATTCTTTGTGAGTGAAAAGGAAGACTACTCAAAGTAATGCTGGTCAACAGCTCATACCAAGAACGCCAGGGCAAGCCAAGGCATGACCCTAGTCAATGTCCACTGTCCTACTCTTTGCACAAACACATAACTAGAAGACTAGAAGCCGCCTGCTGGGGAACAAAGAAAAAAAGAGTGGATAAGTGATGAGCAAGGAAACAAACTTTTTTTTTTTTCATTTTTTTTCCAAAACAAACAACTTCTTATTGAAGTATAGTTGATTTACAATGTTGTGTTAGTTTCAGGCATACAGCAAAGTGATTCAGTTTTTTATATATGTATATGTACATATGTGTGTGTGTGTGTGTATTCTTTTTCAGATTCTGGAAACAGACATTTTTAAAAGGCACTGCTGGTGCCCTTATGGAGCAACTTTATATTCATGATCTCATGTAATCCCTTGCAGAGTGGGAACTATAGAGGAAGTGATGTTGCTGGAATGTGAACTCAAGACTGTCTGAAGTTAAAACACTTCATCCCTTTTTGCCCCATCCTACCACCCTGGTTCCAGCACTCATCACCTCACTGGCAGGCTGTAATGGCCATAGTAACTACTCTTACTGAGTACTTTGAAAACTCTACTGGATACTTTGTATATGGTGGTACATTACAATCATCAAAAACCTGCAGGGCAATAAGGAAATGGGAGGTTCAGTAAAGTTAAGGGCCACATGGGGGTAAGTAGTGAAGCTAAAACTAAAACTCAGGTCCGTCTGGCTGCAAAGCCAATGCTCTCACTCACGAAGCTGTACAGAGTGATGGGATTAAACTGAGAGTGAGGGGGAGTGGGCCTGCAAGGCTGTATGGCACAAGCAGACGGAGAGACAGGTTGGTCACAGAAGCAAACTTTCCCACCCAGTCCTTGGCTTCAGCCAGGCCTGTCCTCCCTGCCACCTAGACCCCCTGCGCACGTGGTCCTCACCACCCCTTTGTAATTAATTGACCACACTGTTCTCCCGTCTCACAACCATCTCCCCTTCCTCTCTGCCAATCTATAAATTAGCCTTTGTCACGGTAACACTTTATTTCCGTCACAGTGTTTTACTCATACAGCTCTGTTTCCTGCCTGTCCTGGCTGTAGTTTTTCTCTGCATAGAGACTCTAAGCAACTTTCAGAACTGTGGCTCTCAGTCCCTTTAATATCCCACAGTGACTAGAAGGCTACAGTCACGTGGTAAGAGGTGGTTAAACCCTCCTGCATTAGGGCTGAAGGCTTGTAGCACTTTTCCTCCCCGACCCCAACATTGAAAGAGGAATTCCCCAGGAGAAACAGAAGCCACTCTTTCTCACACACACACACACACACACACACACACACACACACACACACACACACATCTCCGTCTCTCTAAGTCTCTTCTGACTTCTAAATATCACCAACTCTCAATTTTCATAGACTGTGCTGGAATAACAAATGCATTAAAAATGAAAAATATAAATAATCCCCAGAATTTCATTCGGTCATTAATTTCTTCCTCCTCGCTTTGAACCAATCTGTTAAATTGACTTCTCTAACACATGTGCATGCTTGACCTTGCTCTTGGGCCAGATTTTTTCAAAATGCACCAAAATTCACTGGATGATATGTTCCCTAAGAGGAGGGACTAAAGCGTTTCTCAGTGCCTGGCACATGTAGGTGCTTTACATGTTTTTTGAATGAATGAGGCCCAGATGGATGATGGCTGTCCCAGCACATGCCAGGTTAGACAGAGCCCCAATAATTTCTGTGTGCTATGTAAGCCCCTAGAACTTAGGTGCAATCTGAGTAAAAAGAGGAACTACGAATTGAAATTAAGTTGTCATGCCTGGGCCAAAATAAGTGGAGGTTTTAAAAATAGAAAAATAGAAGTTTGGGTTACAATTCTTGAACACAGAGATTGTGCATGAAGGCTCATACCAACTACAGATGTGGAGGAGAAATAAGAATTTTCTCGTCATTTTACTGGAAAATAAAAGAACAAAACAAAGACTATTAAGCACCTAGTAATCTACTAAGTCCTCAAAATAAGTTTACTTTACCTGACTTACAAAATGTGAGTAAAAATGATATGTATGGCCTTTCTTAAGTTAAAGAAATGAATCAGGTATTGATCTGGGTGGGGCATAATTCATCATACCTAATTATAAGTACATCACCCATTACATCATGTTTCTTTTTCAGAGCATGATCACAGAGTCAATTTTGCACAAATATTCGTGGGGCAGATTACTAGTTGCCCCTCCTCTTATTCTTAGACCCTTGGTCATACAGGTAGAGACTACATTTCCCAGCTTCACTAGCAGTTGTGATCATGTGATTTGATTCTCCCCAATGGAATGTGAGAGTAAGTGATAAATATAATATATATTCTATATCACTTGCTTAAAAGGAAATTGCCTGCCTTAGGCTTCCTCTCTCTGTTCTTCTTTGAACTGAAACACAGGATATACCACATGATTTAGCTTTGTCTATGCAAATGAGCATCACTCCCTAGAAGGCAGAGCAACAAGGTGAAAGGAGAAGCCTGGATCCCTGATTGGCCTCATAGAGAGACATGACTTCTATCTTCCTTAAGTCACTGTATTTTGGAGTCCTTTTTCCCACATCTTAGCTTTTTCCATATTTAATACAATTTGAGAGAGATTTATCTGTCTTCTCAAGGGCTCTCTTAATCCTTGTGTATCAAAATCATTCTTCTTTGCATCATCTAATCATGTTATCATCTTTATTGATTTTCTCTTCTTCAGTTGTCAACTGATCTGAATCTGCCACAGCCTCCTTTTTCAAAAGCTTTGTGATTCTCCAATGTGCTTTTACAGACTTCTTAGTATCTTGACTCTCTTGCAAGATTTGCACTTTTACTCATCACTCAGTTTACTTTGCATTCAAATGCTCACAACCATGGACTTAGAATAAGATGGGGAAGGATATTTATGTGTGGACTAATTTCACTATTAGCCAATTCACTGGTGAATATTTTATGTTGTGAAAACTTTTGCTTCTCCCTATGATCTAACTGCAGGAACTTGGATAATGCTACTTAGTGCCAAAGTATCATACCTGAGAAGAGTTCCAAAAGGTATTTAAGGGCTTCCCTGGTGGCGCAGTGGTTGAGAGTCCGCCTGCCGATGCAGGGGACACGGGTTCATGCCCCGGTCCGGGAAGATCCCACATGCCGCGGAGCGGCGGGGCCTGTGAGCCATGGCCGCTGAGCCTGCGCGTCCGGAGCCTGTGATCTGCAATGGGAGAGGCCACAGCAGTGAGATGCCCGTGTACTGCAAAAAAAAAAAAAAAAAAAAAGGTATTTAAGAAAGGGGGAGCTTGTTGTATATATATTTTTTGTGGTTAATCTAGATTTTTTAAACATGCAAACTTAACAAACTCTAAATTTCATAAATATTTTTAGCTGCCTCTTAAACACTGCATGTATCCTACAGTGTTTCAACCCTAGTCAGCCATCACTCCTTGAATTTAAATTCTATGGCTATCTAGTATTTTGGTTCTATCCTATTTTGATTTGTCTAACCAATTAGACATTATTATTACTGTTGTTGTTTTATACAATGTTTTTATTTAACCACATATTAATCACATATTTGCTCACCATTTCTTTATGCAACTCAGACTTCTCATTCATGCTCAAACCCCAGAGAGGACCAGCTTGTGGCTATAAATTCTTAGGAGACATTTTTTCCCTCCATTCAAACCATGGTCAAACCAGACAAGTTTCCTTATTGTCCCATTCCACACGGCAGATTCATTTGGAGTTTAACGTTAAACTGAGCTTTGTGTATGGGTCTCTTATGAGATCCCCCAAGTTAGGCCAATCTTAGGCTTTACCTCTTGCCTTCTAAGTCCTGTGTATACATCAAAATAAAACTTCAAGGTCACCAAGATTTGTCAGATAACCCCAAATGAAATCTGCTTTGATGTTCATTTGCCCTCCAGGTTCCCACTTTCACTTAGTTTTCAACCTCTGCAAATGTCTTCCTTCCTTTCTTGCTCAGAGATGTATTTTTTAAATATTCTTTATATTCCATTCATTTATTTCGGTTGTTTTCAACCGGAGGATAATTCAGGATACCTAACCCTCTTGCTGCTAGAGCTAGAAGTCTGCAATCCTAATTTTAAACAATCAACATTTTCCTAAATAAGGTCTCTGCCACAGTGTAATAGTAGTAATAATAATAGCTAATATTCACTAAGCATTACTATAAGCTGAGTACTGTTAAATGTGTTTTATTTTATTAAGTCATCTAATCCTCACAATACCACTAGAAGATCAAACCCAGATAATCTGACGCCAGAGCCCATGCTATTAACTACTACACATTCTGTGTCTGCAAGGCTTAGATGACAAAGGAGGGTTCAATTTCATACGTATAGGAAGAAAATATGCAAATCTTTCCTAATTAATGCAGCCAGTGAAAACTTCACAGACTTGCCAGGAATTGCTTTTTCTAGGACTAGGAATGAGTCATACAAAACCTCTCGATAGGCTCTGTGTTTGAGATGGAGTCACAGGTATAACATAAAGCTAGGATTGTGATAAAGTTTCATCATATATGCCACATCTTCTATATGGAGTGACTGTGTAGGACCTGGCCTTGGGAAGGAAACTGAGGTTATCTCTAAACTCAAGGAGAAAGGGGGTTTTGACCAATTATCAATGTCTTCCATGGACCAGGAGGCAGAAGTGCCATCTCTGGGCTATTCCTGACCTAAGATGTGGATGAGGACAAAATCCAGTCCTTGGGTCAATCTTCCTGCCACCTACCCTGGCTAACTGAGCCAATCTTCCCTGGACTCCCAAGTTATGCTTTCTCTCTGTTTCCTTTTTAGCAGCAAGTGAAAACCTTACCCAGATAGATCTAAAGTCATTCTCTCTCCACAGTTCCTTTCTCTGGACTGTTTTACCTAACTCTATTAAATGCAGCTTTGCAGATAAACTGGCCCATGTCTTTAGAACTGAGAAGAAACCAGGAAGAAAAGAATAAAAAATGAGCACAGAAAATCGTGTTCTAAGTGTGTGTATGCATATCCCGGGCCGGGGGCGGGGGGAGGGGGGAGGACAGACAACTGTCCTGAGTTTTCTGAGCTTTCTAAATCCAGAAATACCAGAAGACATTTTCAGTGGCGATAAATGTAAGCTTCGGAGTCATTCTGCTGGAGTATGAATCTCAGCTCTACAGAAAGCTATTTGACTTTGAGCAACTTACTATCTCTAAGCCAGCTTCATCATCTATAAAATAGGGATAATAGTTATACATATATCATAGCAATTCTCAAACTTTTTAAATCTCAGGACCTCTTTATACTCTTAAAAATTACTGAAAATTCTTAGGAGCTTTTATTTATGTGTCGTACATCTATTGATATTTACCACCACAAAAATTTAAACTGAAAATTTAAAAAATATTTATTTATTCATTTAAAAATTAACCCTATTACATGTTAATATAAACAACAAATTTTTATGAAAAAAACTATTTTCAAAAAAATTAGTGAGAAGAGCTTTACATTCTTATTATTTTTTAAATGTCTGGCTTAATGGAAAGTAAGTGGATTCACATATCTGCTGCACTCAATTTGTTGTGACACGCTGCTTTGGTTGATGTATATGAAGAAAATATAACCAACTACAAATGGGCAGTTAGAAAAAAGAGGAGTATCTTAATATTCTTTTCAGATAATTGTGGATATTGTCATTTGATTACTCACCAAAACTCAAAAGTGATAGTTTATTAAAGGTTAGTTGTCATGTAGAATCAAAAATCATATCAATGAACATATTATACTGTTACATGAAGATCCATGGGAATATCTTACATCTTGAAAAGATCTTTTCCCATGCGTAAATTTGCAGCATTATTTATTCATGGGTCATTTTAAAATATTGGTTCACTGAGTTACACAGATTTTTCAAACATGGACCCACTGCCTTATGTTATGGCTAAATAAATAAATCACATTCATTAACATCACCACTAAGTTCATCATAAAAGTCTTCCAAGTATTAGAAAGCTGTCAATCTCAAGGTAGCAGATGCAAGTTTTCCCAAAGTTAACTTTCACTTGAATGCCTGATTTTATCATTGGCAAAAAACACTGTCAGTGGTTCCTGAAACAACAGGTACACTTCTTCCACTTTTAAGAAAATGTCTGCCAAATACTCAAGCCTGAAAAATCAGAAAGACCAACTCTTTGTTAGTCTTTTTTTTTTTCAAGCAAAAATTGTGTTCCATGAAAAAAAAACAGCGAGTTTAGCTCCCAACTCTGTCACACAGGGCTTTCCCTTGAGACAAACATCATCAGTGTGCAACATAAGCACTTCATGCACACGTCCCATTTCACCACCTAGAATAATAAAAAGATTTACACTCAAAGAGTCAAAGTTTAATAAAATTAATTTTTGCTGCTTCATCAGGACATCTAAAGTAAAATTGGCTTTCTTTTTTTTTACCGTTAGTACCTGAAGAATATAATGACTATTACAGTGTAGCACCAGTACCTTAATTTATGCAAAAGTGACAGCAATTATCTGTCATCAGTTCAAATGTCAACACAGTGACAAAGGCAAGAATGTCTTAGTATTGTCATGAAAATAGCTCTGACCTCACAGACCTCTTAAGGAACCTTGGGCTCACAGATCACACTTGAAAATTACTGCTGTAAGATCAGATATCAATAGACTTTTTCTGTAAATGGCCGGATAGCAAATATTTTCAACCTTGCAAGCCACACAGTCTCTGCCACAACTACTCAACTCTGCCATTGTAGTGCAAAAGTAAACATAGGCAATACATTAAAAAATGAACATGACTATGTTCCCATAAAACTTTATTTACAAAAACAGTGGACAGGAGTTGGCCCCAGGCCATAGTTTGTTAATCCATGGTATAAACCAAATGAGATAATAAATTAAAAATACTTTCCACAATTCCTGGAGTATAATTTATAGTAATTACTCAGCTAATGACAGCTATGATGACAAGTTTTCTTAACTCTCTAACACACACACACACACACACACACACACACACACACACACACACACACATCACAGCAAGATTGAGAAGCCTTAACAATACAATACTGCTTTCTGTCCTTTATAATAAATTGACAGTTAACCTAACTGATTGCTGAAATGATAGATTCAAATTAGTTAAATAAATAAATAATAAGGAGACAATAACAGAAGTTTAGTAAAAAGGTATTACTTTAAGAACTTGAGGAGTTTGCAAATTTACTTCACAGCAAGGCACTATTTATTAGACAAGCATTGATCCAACTACCTGGAGCTCTGAGTCCTAGTTCCAGATCTGTCATTAACCAATTTGTAACCCTAGATTCCTCTAGGCCTCAGTCTCCCCATATTTAAAATGGAAGACATTGAGTTGGATAGTGTATCAATTTCCTATTGCTACAATAATGTTGTATAACAAACAACCACCAAACATCAGAGATACATCACAATAAGCATCTATTTAGCTCAGGCATTTGTGTGTCAGCTGCAGGTCAGCTGACTGAGGCTTGAATTTGTTGGGTGGTTCTGTTCCACATGTCTCTCATTTTCTTTCTGGGACCAACAGAAGAGTCTGGGCATTATCTTCTGGTAATGACTGAGGTACAAGAAGCCAAAACAGAAACATGTAAGGCCTCTTAGGTCCCAAACTTGGAAGTGGCATACCATCACCTCAGCCTCATTTTACTGGCCAAAGCAAGTCACGTGGCCAAAACAAAGTCAAAGGGTGGGGAATACACCTCCACCTTTTCAAGGAGTACAACTTCACAGTCACATGGCAAAGAATGTAGTTACACAGAAGAACCAAGGCCATTCATGTAACATACTACAATTTTTACCTGAGACCACTTCCATCTCTAATAAAAATTATAGCATATTTTAAATTAAAAGGCTTACCTATGTAGTTTTTCAAGAGATTGAGACTCTTTCTTATTTCTATAATTTCTTCAAATTCACTTGGGCCAATGAAAGAAAAGAGAGAGGGGCAAGGAAAGGCAATGAGATAATTATGGAAATGGGAGGGAAGAGTGGCATGGGGGAAGGAGGGGATGTGAAGAAAGAGGAGGAAGGAGGGAGGGAAGAGAGGGAGGGAGAGAAGGAGACAGGTGTGAGAGAGAAGGGAAAACAAAAGGGATGAGGAAGGGATGTGAGGGGGAAATTAATAATTAAACTTGTTCTTGGAGAAACCCTATCAAAATGTAACCTCAGCCAGCAAAGTTATTAGAAGCCCATTAGAAAAAAAATAGCTCATTCTTAGGAACTAGGTTTGAAAAAGATATCTATTATGATTCTACCCAGAATAAGCTGAATGGAAAATGTGAGTGTCTAATATACATTTTATTTTTAATCTTTCTGTAAAGCTGATTTAGCATAAAGCATGTCTAATTAATTTAAACTTGTAAAGCTTTTATTATACAAGTCAAATTTCATAGAAAATTATCCATGTCTAAAAAATTGAAAATGAGATTTTTAAATTATACCTTTTTTATTATTGAGCTTATTTTCTACCACAGTTTCAGATCCTATTCATAGCTTTACCTCATTTTTTCACATTTACTGATTGGTATTGGCACTTTCAGACTATAAGTCTCTGATTTGATACTAAGTTAGATTTTAAAGCATTTCCAGCATTATGTTCTGTTAGTTTCATCTTGCATGTGTTCCCCTCATTTTCATATGTCTTCTTTATTTTTTTAAGTTAAAGTATAGTTGATTTACAATGTTGTGTATATGTCTTCTTTATTAACTGTTTTCCACAAAATAATTTTAGGCCTACAAACATTTTGAAGAGGTCACCTAATTTAGTAAGAGAGAAAATATGTTTCCAAATCTTTATTTTTATTAAGGGGCTATTATGACAAAGGTTAAGACATGTTTATAACTAAAGAGAAAGCTGGAATCAACCAAGAATCTGAAATTACAATGATTAACATTTTCCATCTGTAGAGTCTCTAAATTCTGAAACCAGTTTGAACCAATTCATGTTTGGAGGCAAGTGACGTGTAGGAGGCAAGAGCACAAACCAAGTCTCAAGCATCTACGTTCCAGTCCCAACTCTGCTACTAATTACCTGACAAATGACCTAACTTCCCTGTACCAGTCTTTTTTTTTTTTTTTTTTGCGGTACGCGGGCCTCTCACTGTTGTGGCCTCTCCCATTGCAGAGCACAGGCTCCGGATGCACAGGCTCAGCGGCCATGGCTCATGGGCCCAGCCGCTTCGCGGCATGTGGGATCTTCCCAGACCGGGGCACGAACCCGTGTCCCCTGCATTGGCAGGCGGACTCTCAACCACTGCGCCACCAGGGAAGCCTTGTACCAGTCTTGCCTGAATCATAACAGGAGGAAATCCAAAAACCAAAGACCACTAAGTTTTCTCCCAGCAGCCATGTCTTGCAAATTATTCTTGTCAATTTTCATTGAGTTATTTTTCTTTCTGCTGACAGATGACCCACTGAAAGCACTGGGATTTGGGGGTTTTTTTTCCAATGATTTTGGTCCTTTATTATCATCAGATACCAGCTTAATTATCTCTCAGTGATACAGAGTCTCAAGCATCCATTATATAAACATTATAAAGGAAACATCTATCACTGGGGAAAGAAAAAATGGTCCTGAATGCATTTGATGTGACAGGCACTGTGCTAGGTGTGTTGAAGCATGTCATCTAATCTTTACTGCAATCCTTTGAGGAATATTTAATTTCCCTTGATTAAGAGAAAAAAGAATCTGAGGCTCAGGAAAGTTACTCAGCTGCTCAAAGTCACTAATTCACTCTTTTATTCATCCATTTAATAAGGATTTAGTGAGCGTGTGCTCCATGGCAGGTATCATTCTAGGGGAGGAATAGACAATAAAAGAGTACTCAAAAAAATCAACAAGACAAATAATGTATCAAGTATTATAAGAACTAGGAAGAAACCTAAACAGGGTAGGAAGCTAGGGAGTGAACAGAGACATATATGATATGAAGGAGAGATCCAGGCAAAGATTTGGAGTGAAGAAAGAGCAAGTCTAACAATGCTGAGATGGAAACATGGCCACTACGCAGTGGAGCTAGAACTTAAAATCAGGTCCATCTGACACACAAAGTGTGTTTCTATCATGTCAGAAAACAAAGGTGCTGGGACTTCCTTGGAGGTCCAGTGGTTAAGACTCCAGGCTTCCAATGCAGCGACCGCAGGTTCGACCCCTGGTTGGGGAACTAAGATCCCACATGCCCCACAACCAAAAAAAAAAATTAAAAAATTAAAAGCAAAAGCACTAAAAAACTCACACCCTGAAATGAGGTCATTTAGAAAAACAAACAAAGGTGCATTTAATTGATTTCTGTGGAACAGGCTGTGAGGATAAAAATCTCAAAATATCTTAAGAAAAACAAACTCCATCTTTATCGAAAACAGCAATTTATAAAAAGGTGGCTTCAAGGGCTTCTGGTTAAAAGTGAGGAAAACTTTTCCAGAATGGGCTGGAGAGAAAGCCTGCAAAAGCACCTTCTGTTGAAAGGACTCTCAAAGTATAATTGATATAAGGTGTGGGTGTGTGAGAATGTGCTCCAGCCCTTGAGGCTTCGAGACTCATAATTTAGTGGCAAAATCCATCTTTTCCAGAAAACGTACTATTGAAAAGGATGCAGAATGAATACATCAGTAGGGATGAGGTGTTACAGAACGGAGCTATTAGAGGGTCTCTGTATTATTAATGTTTTTTAACTTCTACTTTCAGAATCAGAGAATCACATCATTCCAGGTTTAGAAATAACTTTTTCTTATGATATATTCCATTGAAATCCAGCCACCATACATCAACCATACCACCACCCCTCCACAAAGGACCACTCAGCCTCACAACTTTATTCAAAATCAACCTGCTAAACTCTGATGCATATTACTGACTTAACAATGGCAAGTCTGTGAGCCTGCTAGCCAGCTCCCTGATGCAGATATGGAACACTGATCACCACCCTCCCTGTAAGTCACCCTTCCTGCATGTATACATCTGTCCCCATCCCATGCCCATCCCCACCAGGGCCTAGCCACAGAACTTTCTATGTTGATCCTTCTTCTGCAACCCTTTCACCCAATTTACCTTGTTCTATAGCGTTATCTGTCCTTTCTGAGAATGTATGATTTGTCTCATACCCACATTCTCTTTCCCAGACCATCCTCACAATCCCTTCTGCTCAAGAGCAACTTCTACCTCCCAGGAACTTGTATCTCATCCATTTCCCCAGATGAGGGAGGCTAGTAGATTTTGACATAGGAACTAGAATCTCATACAATCCTGAAAGAAGAGCCTGGATTAGGAGGAAAAGGGAGAATGAGATGGGTAACTTTAGACCTCCTCTAATATAGCACAGTCTACAGCCATGGGGCAAGAGGCACAGAGCAATCATCTGCTGCCTGTTGGCACTTTCAAGCCCCTTTGAAGGAAAAAGGATTTATATAAAATGCAGAATGGCTTGTTGGAACCTGTATTTTTCTGCTGAAGAGCCATTTATGCTCAGGTTAGAAACTAACTACAAGCCATGTAATCAATCATCTGACAAATATCCATCCCCCAGTCCCTATTTATTTTTGTGTCAACTTTGAGTATTCCTACCAAGACTTTCCCAGTCTCAGCTTCAGCAAACTCAATGGTCAGGACTTATCACTTTCCTAGAGAATCAATTCTATCTGTGGATTACTCTGTAAGAAATGCCTTCCTTGCAGTGCCTTCAAATCCAGCTTCTGGTCCTTAGTTCTTTCATATTACTAGATGGAGTGCCTAGAAGTTCCCAGCCACAAGTGCATTCTGAGGCTGTCTATGAAGCAACAGATACTTCCAAATAGAGGGCACACTGCAGGCTGTGGTGGTGAAACAGGGGGTAGAAGAGCTGGAAAGAAAGGCATTAAGAAATGTCTTTAAACAAAGAAAGTATCAATTGGTTTTTATGACCGTAACTAGATAACATATAATCTAATTTTGTAACTATGGAGCATAAAACTGTTGCAGGTAGTGGAATTCAGAGCACCCACGTACTAACCCAAATTTTTCTGTTAACTAGCATATGACATGGGACAACACAAGTCACCTGTGAGGACCTCTTTTTTCACATCTGAAAATGCAGGGAGGGGTGTTGGAGGAGGAGAAGGGTACCAGATGATTTCTAAGGCCCCACGGGGGTACAGAACAAAATAATGGGCTTTGGCATCAATCAGCTGCAAACTCCAATTCTGTCACTCTGTGTGTGATACTGTGTGTCACTGAACACTTTTTAAGCTTCCCCAATCCTGTTACTTGTCCCTTAAGATGAGGACCATTATCGCTACCTCACTGGACTACAGTATAATTAAATGATGTCTCCAGTATCAATTTTTGGCATTCAAGAAATGCAACTTCCTCTTCCTTCCTCCTTTCAGTGATCCACTCCTGGCACCCAATATGTTTGATCTGCTCAGGAGCCAAGCCAGCCCTCATGTGTCCCAGAACACAAATCTGCTGACTCAAGGATCTAATCTTAACCTCAGTCGCCTGACAACATGGATCACTGAATTCATCTTTTCTCCATTTCACAGTTTCATGTAGAGATGACCCAAGGTTACAGACACCTCTGACAGAGTTTGAGATTTTTAAATTTGTTTGTTTGTTTGTTTTTGGTTTTTTGTTTGTTTTTGCGGTACACGGGCCTCTCACTGTTGTGGCCTCTCCCGTTGCAGAGCACACGCTCTGGACGCGCAGGCTCAGCGGCCATGGCTCACGGGCCCAGCCGCTCCACAGCATGTGGGATCCTCCCGGACCGGGGCACGAACCCGTGTCCCCTGCATCGGCAGGCAGACTCTCAACCACTGCGCCACCAGGGAAGCCCAATTTTTGTCTTTTAAAGCCAATAAGAAAAGCAAAGGCTAGTAGAGATGAAAATGCTGTATACATGTTTTCAGTGACTTTGGAAGGTACAAGATTATACAATACTTGCCCCTACTTAAGACTTTTGTTTAATTAACTAATTAGTTAGCTTTATTTTGCCTCTGCTATGTGCCAAGCCGTGTGATACATTTATGAACAACAGGGTATGGTCTCTGCCATCTCTGAGCTTATAGGCTAGCAGACAAGATAGATTATTAAACAAAAATTTACAATAAAGTGTATGTTATAGAAGTTCAAGACACTTGTAGCATCACACCTTCCTTCATGCAGAAGAACAGAAAGTTTTCTAGAGAAAGGAATAATTAAGCTGATGTCAGAGGTATAAGTAGGAATTGAGGGGAGAGTGTTTCAGATGGGAACAGCATATAAACAAATGGCTCAGATGAGAGAGAATGCGTGGTCCCTTCAAGAAGCCAAAACACATTCATCATGATAGCAGTAGAAGTGGTCAGAGACAGACAGAAGAGGGAGGCAGAGGCCAGTCATAGAACATCCTGTAAGCCACAGTATGAGATTTAAAGCTTATGCTAATAGCAACGGAAAGCTGTTAGAGGGTGTTTAAGTAAGAATGTGACATAATAATTTAAGTTTTAGAAGGATCACTTTGATGACAATATGAATAAAAGATGAAAGAATTAGCGAATAAGAAGGAAAGAAAGCAAGAAGGGTAAATGCAGCGGGTTGGGAAAATAAATGATAATCTTTTAGGAATTAGAGTTGACAAGGCAATTAATTAGTTGGGGTGAGGGTAAGGAGGAAACCAGAGTGAAGTATGGGTTTCTGGCTTGGACGACTGTGTGTGTGACAGGGCCATTCTTCAAGGTGAGGAACACTAGAGGGGCCTGGTGCACGTTTGCAGGGAACGGAAGATAGTTACTTGTTTTGGACATATCGAAATTGAGATACATTTTGAAGCAGCAAGACTTGTGAGTGCTGAAAATTTGATCTAGATGACAAGAAAAAGGTGTTTGTTAGTATCTGAGGACCCTTCTCACATTATCAAAATGCAAGGTTGAGGAAGATATCCAAAGATAAAACTGCCCATTTAATTTCTCCAAAACGGCCTACCAATAGGGAGCTATCCTCTTGGTGTCTCTGGACGTACTACACGTCCTGTTCCTTGTGATGTCACCCTTGTAACAATGCCACATCCTGCACACCGAGGTGGGAGGACACAAGAAAAGGGCAAAGCTGGGTTTTATAGTCAGTGGGAGGACTTGGGCAGAGCACATGTGACTGCAGGGAAGTAGCCTGAGTCTACCTACTCATTTCACAATACATGCCCTCCCCCCAAGTCAAAGCTTGTGCACTTGAACACCAAAGTTTCCTGCCCTAAGCAATAATACCAACACATAGTGCTAAATCTTTCTAAGCCTCAGTTAAATAGAGACAGTAATAGTACCTCACAGACTTTGTGAGGAGTAAGAAATAATGCATAATTAGCGCTAAACATAGTGCTTGACACACAGTAAGCACTCAATAAATATTGGGTGGTGGTGGCAGTGGTGGTGGTGGAGGTCATACTGATGATCAGAAGCGTAACAGATCTCGAAACTCCTAAATCATCAAACCTACTAATTTTCAAAGAATACAGTGCAGAGTATCCTTAATTCTGAACATTCAAAAATTGATAATCCATACATGGCAACTCCCTGTTCATCAATACAGTTCATAAGCTATTCCATATCTAACTATTCTATCTAGATGGCATCCGGTGGCTAACTTGAGATCTTTATTTTAATTTGCCTGATTGGTTTGTTTTATGAACACTTTAATTTTGATCATTTTAGCACATGAATAAAACTTGGATGAACTTAAATGTTTGATTTAGCTGATCATCTTGAAACAAACTTTCAACATTAGAGAGAATATGCCCATTTTTAAAAATTAATGGATTACACTGAAAGTTAATACGGAGATAGAGGTTAAAAAGATAGAAATTTTTTATATAAAACTTATTTATATAAAACTTCCAGTCATGGGTCTTGTTCACTTCAGTATTTTCAGTTTCTCAACATAGATCTCAATAAATATTTTTTGAGAGATGGAAGGGAGAGAAGTAGAGTGAGATCTGAGGCGTTCAAGATCAAATCTGTGGAGAGACTAAACTCATTAGGGATCCCACCAGAAAGAATTATTTCATAACATAACTAGGAAGACTGAAATTATGCATAGATGATCTAACAAAGGTTTCCAAAGCGCGATCCCTACTCCAGAACATGCACATCACCAGGGAACTTTTTAGATATGCAAATTCTAACGCTCCACCTAAAACTCACTGAATCAGGATCTCTAGGAGTGGAGCTGAGCAATCTGTTTTAACAAGCTCTCCAGGTGATTCTGACGCACACTCAGGTTTGGAAATATTGAAGAGCAAGGCACAAAGTGGGTCCATGGACTTTAAAGGGTTTCTGAGTGTTTAAAATGGCAAATACTAGGCAGATGTGTAGATCTTAGTCAAACTCAAGCAGCTTTGCTCCCAGAATTCTACATTCACCTGGCATACTTCACACCATTTAAATTAACTGCAGATTCCATAGAAGCATCTGAGTTTCCACTTCTGGTTAACTGCCCAACAGAGAGACCTGAAGAGGAATTTTGTTATAGAATGAAGTGGGAAGAAACTGAATTACTCTAGGAACTCCTTGAGGACTGAGACAAATATTGTTACAAATTATTGGACCCCCATTGTCTGTGAGAATGCCTAGCAGATAGAAGGTACTCAAAATCTATTTGTTGAATGAATGGAGACATTCTGCATGTGGGAAGGGCTGACCCAGGTGGTCCCTCAAGATGGTATACATGGGAGGGTGATGATAAAGACCTAGGCTTGAGTCTTTCAGCCCTGGCAGCTGTACAACCTTGCACTAGTTGCTTAATCTCCCTAAGCTTTATTTTCCTTATATGTACAACAGAGATGGTAACTTTCTATCCCCTAGAGTTATTCTGAGAATTAAAAGAGAAAATACATGTTAAGGACATAGAAGAGGGCCTGGGAGATAGGAAACTGTCAATTAATGTTGGTTCTTAGAGGTTTTTTTAATATGTTATTACAGCAGTACTACTTTGGATGAGTCAAGGCTTAGGAGTAAGGTCTCTATCTTATTCAATTTACATTATAAGGTTTTAAGCCTACCCCATATGGCAACATGTTTTCCCTGAAAAGAAACATAGGGACTTGTCCTTTATTGAAGTCCTTTCCAGAAGGCAGAGAAGTTACAATCAGAGAGTAAGGTAAATGCCCTATTACTGTGTGGCTCTTGAGTTTTAAGCAGGTTTAATTTGGCTAACAAGGTCAAATGTTTTATGTTTATAGAAGAATCTCTGCCAAACTATAGATTCGTCCACTTTTGTGATATTTCCAGTCCTTAGTCCTCATGATAGAAAAGGAAAATAGAAAAGAAAGAAGGAAGGGTGGGGAGGGATGGAGAGAGGGAAGAAATAAAAATGTTCCTGAAATTCTATCTTAAAGGACAAGTTCAATTGTTAATAATTACGTTGGAGGAATGCTGATCTAAGATTTTAACAGCTTAATTATAGATCTCTTGATATATCTTCATACAGTCTTTATACAATACTAATCTGAGATTTGAAGTTCTGTTGAAGTTGTTGAAATTCAAAATTATTCATTGAAAATAAATATATGGAATTACTTAAGAAGTCCTTCCAGCATGGAACTTCCCATTTTTCTCTTCCTTTGGGTTAATTAAATGGCATTAAATGGTTAAATACACCCTGCACTCCTGCCCTGAGTCCAAGTTGGAGGAATGGTTATTTGCCTTGCCCAGGAGTATCCTGACATCTATACTTCTATCTACTGCAGGATGACTTGGTCTCCAACCAGGAAGCAGCTTTTCCCATCAGAGTAGGATATGTGCTCCATCACTGTGAGCAGACCAGTGCTGAACACAGAGAGAAAGCAGCAGATCAGGAACCAGAGGGATCAATGATCCAAGTAAGACCAAGAGATTCCCCCAGGCTGACAAGGTACTGCAGCAAGTATTTCATAGAACACTTTGGAGGTAGTAAACCTCCAATGAAATTTTCAATAGAAGTTCTACTTACAATGTGTTTTAGAAGTTGCAGATGAAATGATTATCAGCTTACCTGCAGCAGGATAATTTTCAGAACTTCCTTGGAATCTTCCATGCCTCCCTTCCACGGCCTTAACATGGCCTGGCCAACTATAAAAGGTTCCCAATCCCCTGTATTTCCTTGCAATGGGGAATATTTTCAGGTATTTTTCTCCTGCACCACTCACTCTGCTTTGTCAGTTCTTTTTTTTTACCAACCTTCAACTTTGATCAACATCCTGCTACTCCCCTGCTCATTTGAACCTGATATTTCTGATCTCCCCTCACAGCCAAATCTTCCTGTGTTCAGCTACCAGGCACTTTTTTTTTTTTTTTAAGTCCTACACCTGTCTACCAGTCATATCCATTCCAAACACAAGAGCTTAGCTCTGGGATCTCCACTTGTCCAAGAAGAAGGTCAAGAGCAAGGATTTTGAAACAAGAGTGAACGAACTCACTTAAAAAGAATGGAGTATAAAGGGCGTAAGAAGAAGGTCAGTAGAAGCCTGGAGAATAGGAATCGGTAGCAGACCAGTGACTGCTCTTTGCCATGGTGGCAAAGAGTTCTCCTAGGATACTTAGGAGTATGAGTATCCAAAAAATTAAAGTTGGAGAAGGGAAGGAATGAGGAAGATGTAGGCCTTGCAATTCTGCCTTGATAACACAAACATAAATTTAGGCAAAAAGTATCAGGTCCTTGCAATTGCCTCCCATCTGACTCTTGTCTAGTAAGAAAGAGAACTAAGCTATAGGTACAAGGGATGAAGCTAAGATGCATCATTTCTAGGCTCTGCCTAGTGTGGAGAACTTATGGTCAGACAGCACCATACAGTTGACCCTTGAACAATATGGGTTTGAACTGCACAGGTCCATTTACACACAGATTTTTTTTCTTCAGTAAATATAGTTGGCCCTCCATATTCAGGTGTTTCAAATGTGCAGATTCAACCAACCTCCAATGTAAATTTCCATCAGCAGTTGACTGAATCCATGGATTCGAAACCAACAAATATGGAGGGCCTGCTCTACTATGCCATAAGGGACTTAAGCATCCAGAGGATTCTGATACATGAGGGGGCTCCTGGAACCAATCTCTGCAGATTCTGGGAGACTACTGTAAGATGCTGGTGAGACAGCTGGACAAACTCCTCTGGCATTATGGAGTTTTCCTGCTTAAGCTGAACCAAACATATAAATTAAAGTGAGCTGAGTTTTTCCTCCAAAGCTTCCAAGTTACTCTAAGTCTCTTTAGTCATGGCTAAACAATAGCTGTAAGAAGAAGGTGGGTACAGTAGCCAACAGGTCAATATGCAATCATCGGTCCTATCTCCCCAGCTCTTCTGAAAGGCATCACAGAATGAGAGATACAGAACTAAGGACATGAAGGCTTTAGGTCTAGTACTGAGTTTAGGGTTATGGTTGGTTGACTTCTGCCTAAGACCTTAAACTCTTATGTTCTGTTGAAGAACCAAGCTCTAAATGGAGCAATTTTAAAGAATGGATGTAATGCAAAGGCAACCCCGAGACAAAGTATGGTTAATGCAGGAAAATCATTAACATTCAAATTCTTTACATAAGGCCTTATGCCTGAATATATCTTATGCCTGTTATATCTCATTAACAAGGTCTAAGGTCCTGGAGGAATAGGAATTATTGGATCAAGAATGATGGGGCAAACCTAAATGCCCTGCGTTTATTAAATGCTGTTCAGAAGCATCTTTTGAATAAGGTTGGCAAAATTAAAATATAAAGGAGATTTAAAAAGGAACTGCCTGCAAGAAAATGGAACCATAGAAAATGGAATCATAAAATATAAAAGAAGAAAAAAGCCTTGGGCTCAGAAGGAAGAAACGAGGTTTGAAGAGCACATCTTTGCCCCCCTGTACTGGTTCTCAAACTTGGCTGCACATTAGTCACCTAAGAATTTTTTTTTCAAATACGAATTCCTGGGTCCTGCCTCCAGAGATTCTGATTAATTGGTCTGAGGAGCAGCTTGGGAAAGGAGATAAGACAACTCTTTCTCTTTCTCAAGCAGCCTATGCAGTCACGTCTGACTGAAGCTGCTGATCAAGATCAGCTGGACCTCGACACCCACGTCCATACTAGGATGCTCCTAACAAGGGTCAAAAAGAACTGACATACAAGGACGGCATGCCTTCCTGCTTTTTTTTTGCCTATGTGCTTTATTTGTGCTTTCTTTTCAGTTTGTTAATTACTTTAATCTCCTCAAAGTCATGAACAGACTTTGGCATGATGATTGATGTCAGAACATTTAATTATATAAGAAAGCAAAGGTCAATTTATAATATAAAGCCTAATTTACAGGAATATTATTGCCAACCTCTAGAGGGAGCTCAAGGTTCCTTCTCCCCACCTCCTTTCCAATCCCCATGGAGAAACATTGCTTAGGTGTAAGTTTAGGATTTTACTGGCTATTTGTTATTGGATGGTACCACAAGGCCAAGTTAACTATTTTTATAATGTGGGTGTGGCCTATTTTGGATTACCTTCTTCTTTGGAAACTGAGGAGAAAGAGGGTAAGTGCACTTGGGTTTTTGTTTGGCAGACAGAAGTAGTGCATAATATGCTAATTAGGTGCATATTAGCAGAGCAAAAAGGAGTCCTTCAAGGGGTCCAATGAAATGTCTTGCTTTAGGCTTAAGAGCTAACCTAAGATTATTTTGCCTCATCTGGCTTCACCTTCATCATCTGTCAGCTTTTAACTCTCCCCTCACCTTCCCACTCTCCCCCACCCTAGGCCAAAGAAACTCACAATGAGGGGAGGGTTGGTGTAGGTCATGATTCAGATAGCATCCTAACAAAATATCATTTTAATAACATCATCATTTTATTCAGGTGTTGTTAAAAGAGGGATAAAAGGAACTGGGAAGAGAGTCTAGTTCTTGCAATTCAGCCTTGCAAAGGTAAAGGGAATTAAGTCAAAAGCAACAAGGCTGAAACTTCTTAGTTTAAATAATAGATAACTTTGCCTGACTTTGTCTCAACTGTCCATCAACATATCTATGAAGACTGAAACAAGCACACAAACAGAAAAATACTAACATAAAATATGTAATAAAAGATTTACCAGATCCTGAGCAAAATTACCACAAACCCTTGTCTTAGTCTGCTTGGGCTGCTATAACAAAATACAATAGGCTAAGTGGCTTAAACAATAAAAATTTGTTCTGGAGGCTGGGGAGTTCACAAGCAAGGTGCTGGCCAATTGGGTTCCTGGTGAGAGCCCTCTTTCTGGCTTGCATACAGCGCCCTTCACACTGTGTCCTCACATGACAGAGAGAGAGTGCTGTGTGTCTCTTCCTATCAAGGACACTGATTCCATCATGAGGGTCCCACCCTCATGACCCTATCTAAACCTAATTGTCTCCCAAAGGTCTTGTTTTGAAATACCATCATATTGGGGGTTGGGGCTTCAACACATAAATTTGAGGGGAGCACAATCCATAGCAACCATAGAAGAGAGAGGGTCAATTTGAGAAACTTTTATAGCCTGATCTAAATTCTAACCTTGGAAACAAGAGGAAATCTGTATAGAATGAAGACAGACTGAGGCTTCCACCCATCTCCTACTGCACTACACTTTTCCTTAGAAGCATGACTTGCAACAACCAAAAAACAGATACTTCCCTTATCTTTGGGGGAAGACCCCTTGTGGTGGCTGGTCAGGCAATGCCTCCTGCTTTACTTTTAACACATACCTCTAAAGAACACTCAACTGTTTAAACACATCTCCTACTCTTGAATTCATAGCCATTCCAAGAAGAGTTCTGATATTGTTCAAATATAAAGAGACTCCAAAGACAATATTGGGTTACACGGAAGCTTTCGGTAGATGAGGCAAAGAGATTACAATCATCTTCTTGGATGCCTGTTCTTCTTTAGATCACTTCTCCACTTTTGAACTCATTGCCCATGTGTCTGGTGTGATTAGATGAGGCCAGACCTTCCTCTCCCCTGGGAGAAAACACCATCTATCCCTTCTACTTTAGACACTTGAGGATTTCTTCTCTGTCTCCCATGGGTATTAATCCAGTCTATGCTTTAAATAACAACTATGCACTGATGGCTCCACTTTAACTTCAGCATAACTAACTTCACAGAAGTCCAAATATTGTATGGTAAGGATTCTGATAATTAACCTAGTCCCTCTTGATTGGCACCCATTTTCAGCATAACTGTGGTTTTAGACACATATAGCATCTACATTGAGAGTAATATATTTAGATAGTACTTTATTAATATTTTTAACCAGAATTAATTAAGGGGCGGGGAGCATTGCAATGACTTCTGACGTCAACTACCTGGAGTTGAACCAAACTTCACAGGTGAAGGGCACAGTCCTCCACAAGACTGCTCTAATTTCAGATACCAGCTGTTAAGTGCAGAGATCTCCAGGCCACCTTCACTTCTGACCAAGTGTCTACAAATTTGGGGATTCCCACTACCCCCTCAGGTTTGATAATTCACTAGAACAATTCACAAAACTCAGAACACTACTATATTTATGATTAAAGTATTATTATAGCAAAAGGATACAAATTGGAACCAGCCAAAGGGAGAGATGAACAGGGCAAGGTCTGGGAAGGTTCTGTGAAATAAAATTCATATTTTATGGCAAGACAAGAAAAATTTAAACATAAAAAAATTTCTCTGCCCTTTGGCCTCTTCTCTACCCTCTACTGTGCATTGTGTATCTGCATTAGACATTGACCAAACCTTGCCTATTGGCAGAAATACCTCCTTAACCCTAAAGAGTAACATTGTCCTAGCATCAACAAGACGACAACTTAAAAGATAACATTCCTTCTTGATCTTATACAGGCTACAATGACCCTTAGATCTGGATTATGTAAACTATCAATAATATGTCATTTAATGTGCAGCCCTCTGTCTCAAAAAAAACTTATATAACTGTCCCTTGACTTCTAACGGGCAATATAGCTCTCAGAGTTTTCTGAGATGCTGTTCCCAAGTTATAATCCTCAATTTGGCTCAAATAAAATTTCCCATTTCTTTCTCACATTTACTGATTTTTTGTCAACGTGCATGGTACAGTTGGCAGGATATCAAAGATATCCACCAGAAGGCACCTGGCATCTACCCGGCACCGGCAGTTGGTACCAGCATGGGCCCACTGAGCCCCACCAGTTTCTCAGTACTCCTCAGGTACTCATTGTTTGAGTGATGATCCTGAAAATGTTATTCAAGCTATTTTGCTTAAGATGTGGAGTCTTAAGGGGCACTGGTGCATTTCCTAGGCCAGGACCCTTAAGGGGTCTGGGCAAAGGCCCAGGGAAACATAGGGGGCTGGATTTTTGTTAAATTTGGCTTAAATCCAAAAAAATGAGTTGATACATGGTCTGAACAAAACTTTTGCTAGTGAAATGAGAGATTTAATTATTCAGCTCCAAAGAATAAGGGAGACCCACTACAACGACTAAGTAAATACAGTTCCTCCGGGCAGCACCACAGACAGGAATAACCTAGCGCTCTAGCCAGCCATGATGGTTTTAAACTGTCACAGGGAGAAACCAAGCCATGTAAAAGATGTTGAATTGACCCAAGTATAACTCCTTGAGGAACTTGACTCAGAAGCAGCACACATGTGATCCACCATGCTCTCCTCAGAAAATTGTTCAGATTATATCTCATATCTCATATCTGAATTGAGCTACGAAATTAATACTGGGAAATTGTGCTTCAAAGGCCAAACAACTCCCATGCAAACAGCCACCTACAGGAATACCAGCTGGGTTTATGTATGCTTGCAAGCACTTAATTGAGAATTAAAGGAAATCAGGCCCTAAAATGGCCAAGATGGGGTTCTTCTGGCACTCCAAAACAATTTTGAGCACGCAGTTAAAGCTGGCAGTCTTTTGGATTTGTGCCTTGCAGAGTCTACTGGAAACAACAGTGCTAAGTGTTTTTGTATTTGATTAGCAGGGAAAAATATTTGTAAGTCTAGCTCCTTGGATCCTTTGAATTGGAGAAACATCTAAATCATTAAAATTTTAGAGAACTCTCATCTTAAACTATTGTATCTATTTTAATTGGTATGTGGAAGTCCCCAAAGGCTTCAAAATTCCAAAAGAGCCTCATTTAAAGATCTGTTGTAGGGACTTCCCTGGTGGCGCAGTGGTTAAGAATCTGCCTGCCAATGCAGGGGACGCGGGTTTGAGCCCTAGTCCGGGAAGATCCCACGTGCCGCGGAGCAACTGAGCCTGCACGCCTAGAGCCCATGCTCCGCAACGAGAAGCCACCGCAACAAGAAGCCACCGCAACGAGAAGCCTGTGTGTCGCAAATAGCAGCCCCTGCTTGCCACAACTAGAGAAAGCCCGCATGCAGCGACGAAAATCCAACATAGCCAAAAATAAATACATAAAAATTTTTTAAAAAATTAAAAAAAACAGATCTGTTGTAAAGGGCTAATGAAAGATTAATGATATAAAAGGTACCTAAAACTCTACTGCTCCCCTCTTTCTTCCTTATTTTGAGTACTCATTCTAGTAATCTTCTGAATTGCCTTTCTACCCCAAAGACACTATTAAATGGCTACTTTTAGAACTGTGACCACCTGAGGCTGTAAGTGAGCCTCTCTAGATCAAAGGAACGGAGGGCCATAGGCAAAGAATTCTTAAACCCAGGGAGGATCCACAAAAGTGTTTGTAAATGGATTGCCAAAATGGGAAGCCACCAGTCTGACTAAACAGACCATAGCTGATTTTTTTTTTATTGGAGGAAAATTGCTTTACAATGTTCTGTTAGTTTCTGCTGTACAATTAAGTGAATCAGCTATATGTATACATATATCCCCTCCCTCTTGGACTTCCCTCCCACTCACCTCCCATCTCACCCATCTAGGTTATCAGAGAGCACAAACTGAGCTCCCTGTGCTATACCACAGCTTCCCACTACTATCTATTTTACACATGGTAGTGTATTTATGTCAAACCTAATCTCCCAGTTCATCCCACGCTCCCCTTGCTCACCACCCTGCACCCACACATCCGTTCTCTATGTCTACGTCTCTATTCGTGCCATGGAACTAGGTTCATCTGTACATTCTTCTAGATTCCACATATATGCATTAATATATGATACTTGTTTTTCTTTTTCTGACTTACTTCACTCTGTATGACAAACTCTAAGTCCATCCACATTTCTATAAATGACCCAATTTCGTTTCTTTTTATGGCTGAGTAATATTCCATTGTATATATGTGCCACATCTTCTTTATCCATTTATCTGTCGATGGACATGTAGGTTGCTTCCATGTCCTGGCTACTGTAAATAGTACTACAATGAACATTGGGGTACATGTGTTTTTTGAATTATGGTTTTCTCTGGGTATATGCCCAGTAGTGTGATTGCTGGGTCATATGGTACTTCTATTTTGAGTTTTTTAAGGACCCTCCATACTGTTCTGCATAGTGGTTGTATCAATTTACATTCCCACCAACAGTGCAAGAGGGTTTTCTTTTCTTACCCTCTCCATCCTTTATTGTTTATAGATTTTTTAATGATGGCCATTCTGACCAGTGTGAGATGATACCTCATTATAGTTTTGATCCGCATTTCTCTAATAATTAGAGATGAGTCTGGCTAAAGATTTATCAATTTTGTTCATCTTCTCAAAGAAATAGCTTTTAGTTTCATTGATTTTTACTATTGTTTTTTTCATTTCTATTTCATGTATTTCTGCTCTGATCTTTATGATTTCTTTTCTTCTAGTATCTTTGGGGCTTTTGTTGTTGTTGTTGTTCTCCTTTCTCTAGTTGCTTTAGGTGTAAGATTAGATTGTGTATTTGAGAGTTTCTTTTTTCTTGAGGTGAGACCAAATTGCTATAAACTTCCCTTAGTTCTTTTGCTGCGTCCCATAGGTTTTGCGTAGTGTTTTCATTGTCAGTTGTTTCTGTGTATTTGTTTAGTTCCTCTTTGATTTCTTCAGTGACCTCTTGATTATTCAGCAGTGCCCCGTTTAGCCTCCATGTGTTTTGTGTTTTTTACATTTTTTTCCCTGTGATTGATTTGTAATATCACAGCATTGTGGCCAGAAAAGATGCTTGATACAATTTCAATTTTCTTAAATTTTCTGAGGCTTGATTTATGACCCAAGATGTGATCTATCCTGAAGAATGTTCCATGTGTACTTGAGAAGAAAGTGTATTCTGCTGCTTTCAGGTGGAATGTCCTATAAATATCAATTAAACCTATCTGCTCTATTGTGTCATTTAAAGCTTGTGTTTCCTTATTTTCTGTCTGGATGATCTGTCCATTGGTGTAAGTGGGGTGTTAACATCCCCCACTATTACTGTGATACTGTCAATCTTCCCTCCCTTTTATGGCTGTTAGCATTTGCCTTATGTATTGAGGTGCTCCTATGTTGGCTGCATAAATATTTACTTGTTTTTGTTTTTGTTTTTTGCGGTACACGGGCCTCTCACTGTTGTGGCCTCTCCCGTTGCGGAGCACAGGCTCTGGACACGCAGGCTCAGCGGCCATGGCTCACGGGCCCAGCCGCTCCGCGGCATGTGGGATCTTCCCGGACTGGGGCACGAACCCATGTCCCCTGCATCAGCAGGTGGACTCTCAACCACTGCGCCACCAGGGAAGCCCCATATTTATAACTGTTGTATCTTCTTCTCGGATTGTTCCCTTGATCATTATGTCATGTCCTTCCTTATCTCTTGTAACAGTCTTTATTTTAAAGTCTATTTTAGGGACTTCCCTGGTGGTGCAGTGGTTAAGAATCCTCCTGCCAATGAAGGGGACATGGGTTTGATCTCTGGTCTAGGAAGATCCCACCTGTTACAGAGCAACTAAGCCCATGAGCCACACTACCGAGCCTACACTCTACAGCCCACAAGCCACAACTACTGAGCCCACAGGCCTAGAGTAGAGCCCATGCTCCTCAATGAGAAGCCACCACAGTGAGAAGCCCAAGCACCGCAACGAAGAGTAACCCCCACTCGCCTCAACTAGAGAAAGCCCACATGCAGCAATGAAGACCCAACACAGCCAAAAATATAAAATTTTTAAAAATGGCTTGTTTAAAGTCTACTTTATCTAAGTATTGCTACTCCCGTTTCCTTTTGATTTCCATTTGCATGGAATATCTTTTTCCATCCCCTCACTTTCAGCCTGTTTGTGTTCCTAGGTCTGAAGTGGGTCTCTTGTAGACAGCATATTTATGGGTCTTGCTTTTGTATCCATTCAGCCAGTCTGTCTTTTGATTGGGGCATTCAAACCATTTACATTCAAAGTAATTATCAATACATATGTTCCTATTACCATTTTTTTTTATTGTTCTGGGTTTGTTTTCGTGAGTCTTTGTCTTCTCTTCTGTTTCCTGCCTAGAGAAGTTCCTTTAGCATTTGTTGTTAAGCTGGTTTGCTGGTGCTGAATTCTCTTAACTTTTGTTTGTCTGTAAAACTTTTGATTTCTCCATCGAAGCTGAATGAGATCCTTGCTGGGTAGAGTAACCTTGGTTGTAGTTTTTTCCCTTTCCTTACTTTAAATGTATCCTGCCATTCCCTCCGGCTTGCAGAGTTTCTGCTGAAAGATCAGCTGTTAACCTTATGGGGATTCCCTTGTATGTTATTTGTTGCTTTTCCCTTGCTGCTTTTAATATTTTTTCTTTGTATTTAATTTTTGCTAGTTTGATTAATATGTGTCTTGGTGTGTTTCTCCTTGGGTTTATCCTGTATGTGTCTCTCTGTGCTTCCTGGACTTGGGTGGCTATTTCCTTTCCCATGTTAGCAAAGTTTCTGAATGTAATTTCTTCAAATATTTTCTCAGACCTTTTCTCTTTCTCTTCTTTTCTGGGACCCCTATAATTCGAATGTTGGTGCATTTAATGTTGTCCCAGAGGTCTCTGAGACTGTCCTCAATTCTTTTCAGTCTTTTCTCTTTATTCTGCTCCTTGGCAGTTATTTCCACCATTCTACCTTCCAGCTCACTTATTCGTTCTTCTGCTTCAGTTTCTCTGCTATTGGTTCCTTCTATTTTTCACTTGATATTATGTTGTTCATCACTGTTTGTTTGTTCTTTCATTCTTCTAGGTCCTTGTTAAACATTTCTTGTATTTTCTTGATTTGTGCCTCCATTCTATTTCCGAGATTTTGGATCATCTTTACTATCATTACTCTGAATTCTTTTTCAGGTAGGTCACCTATTTCCTCTTCATTTATTTGGTCTTGTAGCTTTTTACCTGGCTCCTTCGTCTGTAACATATTTTTCTGTCATCTTTTTTTTTGATGGGTGGGGCTGTGTTCCTCTCTTACTGGTTGTTTGGCCTGAGGCATCCAACACTGGAGTTTGCAGGTGGTTGGGTAGAGCCAGGTCTTGGTGGCAAGATGATGACCTCTGGGAGACCTCACTCCAATTAACATTTCCTGGGGTCTGAGGTTCTCTGTTAGTCCAGTGGTTTGGACTCAGCACTCCCACCACAGGAGCTCAGGCCTGACTCCTGGCCTGGGAACCAAAATACCACAAGCTGCACGGTGGGGCAAAAAAGCGCAGAATGATAACAAAGAATAAAAAATAAAGTAAAATTAGAAAAGTAAAAAATATATTAGAAAAAATAAAAATATAAATAAAACACCAACAAGGAAAACAGAACCACAATAGCAAAAAAAAAAGGCCAGAAAAGGCCTTGTCTGTGGGGGGACGAGGCTTAGGCAGGGGGCAGAGCCTGGGCTCAGGACCAGCACAGCTGGAAAAGGTCCTTGTGGGGGGTTGGCCAGGGCAAGGCTTAAGCTCAGTGTGGCCAGAGGGGGCCTCGGAGGGCAGAGGTTTAGGCCCAGGACCCCAGCAGGCTCTCTGAGGCCCGAACGGGCAGGAGAAACACTAGCTGTGTTCCCCTCCAGCCCCGATTCCCTGAAGCTCTCTCCCTGTCCCTGCTGATCCCCTCACCGTGAGTGGGCCCCTCCAAGCATGGGAACCCCCTCCCCTCCCCCAGCTGCCCCTCAGGTACACCGGTCCCATCTCACCTCTACTTTTCCTCCCCGCTTCCCAGGTCCCCAGGACCTGCACAGCCAGAGAAGGCCTCAGAGGGTGAAGGTTCAGGCCCGGGACCCCAGCAGGTTCCCTGGGACCTGAGTGGGTGGGGGAAACGCTGGCTGCATTCCCTTTCAATCCTCTGATCCCCCGAAGGTCTCTCTAGTCCCTGCTGCTTCCCTCACCGTGAGTAGGCCCCTCAGAGCATGGGAACCCCTCCACTCTCCCAGCCACTGCTCAAGGGTGCTGGTCCCATCCCGCCTCCACTTCTCCTTCCCTGCCCTCCCCACCACGTCCTACCCCATAATGCGGGGGTTCCTCCCATTCCCTTAGGTCTCCAATGTCCCCCACCAGTGCCTGGTAGGTGCCCTAGTTGTGAGAAGATGCAAACTCCACATCCTCCTACTCCACGATCTTGAGAGCTGATATCTGAAGCTAGGGGGGGAACTTCTCTCCTAAGCTAGATGAGAGAATGTAAAACATACCAATGTAAATGAATAGTATACCCATCCTTCGATATCACTGAGGTAGCCACCCAATTCTATCAGGAAATAAAAGCAACTGTCCTTGTTTTACAAATCTAGTATTTACAGGACCAGAGGTGTGGCTCCAGAAATAATCCAAAACCCACCAATTTTAACACTCCAAAATCCTCCCCTATTTATCTTAAGAGGTTTGTAAGTATTGAGAAAAAAAATTGGGGGGCAGGGGGGCTTAAGGGAACAAAGTCATCCTAGAAGGAACTTGCCTTTCTTCTCCCATACCTCTGAGATGCAAATGTTCTACCTGGTCTTCTCCAGGAACCTTATCTCTGCCATCTTTTTAAAATGCAAATCGAAAAGGGATAGGTAATTTGGAACTTGACTTGTCAAGAATGAATAGAAATCTTAAGTATCTTCTCCATAAATATTAGGGGACAAGGGCAAAGCTTCTGGCCATTTAAATCAGTTTCTTGACAAATCTTCCCTAAAATCCTTCTTATGGCTAGATTTTTACACTCCACTGCCCTGATGATTAAAGATGTTACAGGGTATGAAATTTTAATGAGTACATCAAAGTTTCTGAAAGCAAATGGTTTATCTCTGCTACAAAATGAGTCACTTGGTCTGATTCAATCCGTAAAGGAATGCCAAAACGAGGAATAACCTCAGTGATTAATTTCTTTACCACTATTGTGGCATTGACACATCTAGTCAGAAAGTGTTTAGTCCATCCGCTAAACGTGCAGACAACAACCAAACAGTGAGTACAGCCCACAGCTGGGGACAAATCTATTAAATCCATTTGGAGTGCCACAAAGGGAATGTGGGCTTTGGAGGACTTCCTGGGTGATGCAGATTTCTCCTAGAAATTTGGTGAGATTTACAAGTAGTACACTGAGAAATAATTTGGTCAGAAATTTTGTGGATACCAGGGCAAAGATAATTGTCTTTCATTTCCCTAACTATCCCCCCGCCCCCAGCCAAGTGCACATATGTCCCACTTGATGGGATTTAAGTGCAAGCCAAAAGGTTAAATGAAAGGAGGCTACAGGAAATCCATTTGGACCAATATATAATCCATCTGGTAACTGTTGGCACCTTTTGTACCCATTTGTCTTTTTTAGATCGTGGAGTTTTTGCCTGATAATAATTATCAGTCAGGAATAAAGGCAGGTTTAAAAATTATGTGCAGAAAAGACAAGGGGGTCCATTTTGAACTGCATGTTTAGCAGCTCTGTCAGCCTTATTATTTCCTAAAGATACATCACCTGTCTCCTTAGTATGTGCTGAACAATAAACAACAGTAATTTTAGAAGGGAAGTGACTAGCTTGTAATAGCGCAGCAATTATATGCCCATTAGCAACAGGAGTACCTACAGATGTTTAGCATCCATGGACTTTCCAAATTGTGCCAAGAGCATAGTAGACTCCAAAAGCATATTTAGAGTTCATGTAAATAGGGACAGTTTTTCCTTCTAATGTGCAACCTCTAGTAAAAGCTGTGAGTTCAGCAGCTTGGGCTGACTTTACATTAGGCAAAGAATAAATCTCAATAGTCTCATGAAGGCAAACTATGGCATGACCAGTTATTATGTTTCCCGGAAATTTCATTTATAGGAGCCATCACAAAATAGAAGTAAGTCTGGCAAGAGGGAGAAGATATGCGGATATATGTATATGTATAGCTGATTCACTTTGTTATAAAGCAGAAACCAACACACCACTGTAAAGCAATTATACTCCAATAAAGATGTTAAAAAAAATAGAAGAAAGTCTAGATTATATAAAGAAATGTCCGAGAGATACTCTTGTGGCTTAGAGATCATCCCTAACAGTTGCAAGGCAATCAAGCAGCATAGAGCGGGGGTCTATATCATCAGGAAGGGGTAATAAAGTAGCTAAGATTCAAAGTGTTACAATGATTTAAGATGATTTAACAGAGCCTGCTCCTAAGTGGTCTGTCAGTGTGTAGAGAGGTGCTCTGTCCTATGGACTTGTAATATAGCAGACATAGCACCAGAACATAGAGATGAATGGGGAGCCTAATATAAGAGACTAGCTTTGTCAATCAAGGTAGTTGCTGCAGCCCCACACATAAGCATGGGGGCATTCCTGATGCCACAGGGTCTAATGACATGAGAAATGTAGAACATACCTGAGAGACAAAAGACTGTCCTAGAATGCCTGCAGCAATCCCATTATTTTCATGGCATTATAGATTAAAAGGTTTGTCAAAATTAGGTAAGCCAAGAGCCAGGGGTATGTACCTAATTTTAAGGCTTCAGAGGAGGTGAATGCCTCTGAAGGCCAGGAAATAAGGTCTGGGATAATATCTGGGAGAAGGGCATACGTTTAGCAAGGGCTGTAAAATTAGGAATCTATTAGCAGCAATAGCCAGCTGCCCCTAAAATTTTATGTAATTATTTTTTCATTTGGGGGAGAAGGATAGACAAAATTGACTTAAGACATTTGGGGTGAGCTTCCAAATGCCTTGAGATAGGTCATGTCCTAAGGGGTGACAGTCATTTACACTCAGTAAAGTTTAGATCTGGAGGCTTTCTGGCCTCATTCAGCTAGTCCTTTTAGGAGAACGAGGAGTCTGTGAGTCTGTACGAGCTTCCTGCTTAGTTTGATTACAAAGCAAAAGGTCATCAACATACTGAATAAGCGTGGAGCCTTGGGTAAATGCTACAGAATCCAAGTCTGCCTTAAGAATTTAGGAAAATATTGAGGGAGACACAATATCCCGGTCCACAAGTTCATGTGAATTGCCTTGCTTTAAACAGTTATACAAAAAGAAACTGTGAGTCAGGGTGCAATGGGATTGAGAAAAAGGCTGAACAGTACACCCTGCTTCAAAAGGGAGTCTCTTATAGATTCAATTCCTGGCTGTGCATCCCTGGAGAGAGAGTACTGGGCTACTGATGGAAATGGTCTTTTCTTTTTCTAAGTTAATGTGCACAGGTTCCGCACTCAGTAACAACCTTACTTCATTTGCTTGTGTAGCCCAGAGACTAACTGGGACATCTTTTAAGGACTCATACTCTTCAGAAGAATTTAAATCAGAATTAGTTTCTAGTAAGAAAAGTAAAAGGTTTAGAGTTTGGTCTGAGGGCAGGGAAATTAAAAAACACCTTTCTCATTACAATTTACAGTGGCATTCAATTTACATAAAGATCTGCTGGTGGACAGCTGGAAACTAGAAAGGCACAATGAGTGTTAAGACGCTAGAGATATTGCAGTAGGCTAAGATACTGGCAATTAAATAGGCTGCCCAGAGACTCTGACAGCTTGAATAGGATCAGAGTGACAGGTAGAGACAAACCCTCTGAGCTGATTGTAAAGAAAGCAACACCAATGTCAATTACAAAATCCAGTTCATGATCCTCTATTTTAAATTCAATAGTTGGCTGTGGGGTAGAAATGAGGATGGGTTGACACCATCATTCAAGGGGGAACTGTCCCTCAGGAGGAGAAAAAATGAAACTTTGATAGCAAGCAGGGTGCTTTGGGGCTCCTGGGCACAAAGCCTTTCTGTATCGCCCATTTCTTTGATTACAGGAAATAGCCTTCATTCCACCTCCATGACCTTCCCTGAGTTCCAACGTGCAGATTCAAGCAGTTGATAGTTAGGGAAGGAAGGGGATGAGAGACCAGGGAAAAACAAAGTCAAGAGTAAAAACAGTGCAGCCTTGGGGCAAGGTCCTGGTTCCCAATCAATGGATACACACAACAGTATCTTTGAGCTGTTTTGCAGATACTGAAACCCCCAGGTGGGAGACGTTAACGATTAATGACGGTATGCTGCCCACAAGCATGTAGACCCCAGACCAGTTGGAACCTGAAGGTTGATGCTGACTCCTACTTTCCTCACCACCAATCCATCAGAAGAATGTCCACGAGCTGATCATGCCCTCTTTGAACCATTACTATAAAACTTCTCACTATCCTCTCCAAGTGGGGACACAGTTTTTCGAGGCAGGAGCCTGCTGTGTCCCCTTTTGCCTGGCAAAGTAATAAAGCTATCCTTTTCTACTTCACCCAAGACACTGTCTCTGAGATTCAATTCAACACCAGTGTACAGAGAAGCTGAGCTTTTGGCATCACCTTCTGGGGGTGTTGGAGCCTAGGAGTGTTGATTTGTAAACTTTCCTTTCTCTTAAGTGCAAGACAATTCTTCTTGCAATAGCCTGATTTCTTGCAATACCTGCAATTCTCTGAAGGTACATAGGAAGAGCTCTGCATGGGTTTTTAAATTATTCTCAGAGTTATGTTTTTGCTTTTCTAAAAATTCAAGTTGCAGAGCAAGAACTGTTTTTAATTCCTTTTTCCTTCTGCTTTCCTGTGAACTGTTTACAAAGAATTGTGTGGCAGCCTGCATTATCATGCTTATTAACAGCTATCCTGACCAACCAACCATGCTATTTTTGAACTTTCTTTTCTCCTTTTTTTTTTTTTTTTATATTATTAGGAAGAAATTTTCCTCCTAAAACAGAAATTAGGAGATTGCTATGGTCTGGGGCTTCCAGGTTTAATGCAGGGTGCCTTTGAAAAGCTTGTATAAAACATTCAACAAAGGCTTTTGGATGTCATCCTTCTTTCTGAGTGCATAATTCAATCTTTGACCAACTAAATCTACGAGGAAATACCTCTAAAATCACTCCTACTAAACTATGAATATCTGCCTCCAGTAGAGCCATCCCTTGGTCATTTGCAGGAGGGCCCGAGGGAAGGTCTGGCCATATATTTCTTCTGTGAGAGGACTTTCTCCAGGGAGTTGTCTGACCTGATAGCTACAGTGTAGTCATGGGCTGGAAGAATGTCCTTTGGTAGTGTGGGCAAAGAATGTTGACTGCCATTTCAGTAAACAAAGGACGTTGCAGCCATAAAGCCATCAGCCACTGAACCACCCCCAACTCCCCCACCCACCCACCCCCAGTCACAGTACACCCTGACAGGATTCAGGATGCAAAAAAATAGGATACTGGCCCTAGACAGTTGAGGTGCATATCAAAGGAATAATTTCAATAAGCCCAGACTCTTGCATCTTCCCATACACAGAGAAGCACTGAAATTATTAACTTGAGATGTCTGTTTTTTGTGTTTAGCAGTAATCTTTTGATGTTCAACTAACATGTGTTTGTTTGGTTTTTATGTTCCCAGCAAAAACTCCTATATATCTTGGTTCCTCCCTTACCTCTCCGGAAAAGTCCCTCAGAGCCATCTAAGAGGCTGCCATCCTGGACTATAGTCCTCACTAAGGTCCCTAAATAAATCATAATTCTCAACTTCTGGGTTGTGCATTTTTTTTCAGTTAACAGTTTTGGCAACCAGTGAAAGGACCTAGTGCAGATTTCCCTTCTTTGCTTGAACTCTACGATGGTCCAGAGCCTTGGTACTCTGGGTACCAGAGTACCCTCTTGGGTATTCTGTGAGTCCGTCTCCTCTGTGAGTCCACACGAATTTGAGTGAGTCTGTCCTGGGTCTTGGATCTCCAGTTATTGGTTGGTGATCCTAAGTTTTATTCAGTGGTTTTAAACTCCTCACTGAAGGAATAGGTTTTCTTGAACTTAGGTTCAAGAAGAGGTACCTGGATTATCCTCACTTGAAAGACTGGGAGGATTTTTGCTTAAAGATACTGAGGAGGGTTGAACTAGGTAATTAGGTGGGAGATTAGGTTTCATTTTTCCTTGAATTGGCTACATTAATGGAGTTTGTCAGAATAAAAGTAAAGATATCTCATGAGAGTTTTCAGCTCCAAAGAAGGGACATCTCCTCCTGGCTGGCAATGGCTTTTTCAGGCAACTGAGAAACTAGTGGGAGTGATGGAGGCAAGTCCTCATACCATGTCATCTCTTAGGGAAACCTACTCATTTTAATTAAAAACTTGATCTTCCAGGAACACGCATAAGAGCTGGCCACTCAGTAATCTCAACACCCACAATGATCTTAGGCTACAGAAGGGAGAAACGGAGACATGTAAGTAAGAGAGCTGAAATGACTCTAGGGTGACACCTAGAAGAGTTAAACTCACAAACAGCACATTGGCCCACCACACAATCATCACTAGTGATTTTATCTAGTGGGACAAACCTACCTCAGGATGGGAAACAAAACTTTCAAAACAAAAGAAAAAGGAACAATAGACATAACAGCCTCCAGTTAACACCCCACCCTATACAGTACGTTTGGAATTCATACTTGCAAATACTTTATTGGGAAAACCATACTAAAGGAGATCGCAATGTAAAATGGCCAAATTGGGGCTCTTTTGACATTCCAAAACTAATTTTTTTTTCATACACAGCTAGAGAAAGTTGGCCATAAAATCAAACAGACTGAATGGAATGCTTAGTTCAGTAGGTGTTTAGAAGCTTCTAAAAGGGGAAATGATAAAATAACTTTTCTGCAGGAAATCAACAAAAAATTGCTTGAAACAATATCAGAATTTTTTAAAAGCCACTAACATTAATCCTGTATCTCCCTCTGCTCCTCCTTTATATCCTCTTTTATCTGAACTGCCTAACCCAGATGCTCTTTCTCTCTTCCATCACCCCCACCTCCTGCTCCTTCCTCTCCCCCAGCAAAGGAGGACACAAAATCAGAAATAAGCATAGCTCCCTTTAAAAAGAAACATACTACTGGAAGAGGAGAACCATCACTGATGCTTACATATACATCCTGGACCCGAGAAGAACTTAAACTAAGAAAATTCCCAATCCTGGGACTTCCCTGGTGATCCAGTGGTTAAGACTTTGCCTTCCAATGCGGGTTCGATCCCTGGTTGGGGAGCTAAGATCCCACATGCCTTGAGGCCAAAAAACCAAAACACAAAACAGAAGCAATACTGTAACAAATTCAATAAAGACTTTAAAAATGGTCCACATCAGGGACTTCCCTGGTGGCACAGTGTAAGAATCCGCCTGCCAATGCAGGGGACATGGGTTCGAGCCCTTGTCCGGGAAGATCCCACATGCTGTGAAGCAACTAAGCCCATGCGCTACAACTACTGAGCCTGCACTCTAGAGCCCAGGAGCCACAACTACTGAGCCCATGCACCACAACTACTGAAGCAACGAAGACTAGCCCCCACTCACCGCAACTAGAGAAAGACTGCGTGCATCAACGAAGACCCACAGAGCCAATAAATAAATAAATAAATAATTTTTAAAAAAATGGTCCACATCAAAAAAAAATCTTAAAAAAAAAAAAAGAAAAGAAAAAAGAAAATTCCCAATACTAGTCAAGATTCACTGGGATTTGCGAAGGAATTCTTGTTAACCATCTGAAACTAGGAGCCCAGGTTTTCCAACTGATATCAATTAATACAGCTATTAGTTTCTGAAAGTAAAGCAAAGGAATGGACAGATAAAGCACGATGGAGAAACCCCTTAACGATTTCGATTTACATAGCCCACCAGCTCACACTGAATGCAAGAAATTAGCTCATAAATTACTTAGACCTCCCAGAGTTTTTTCCAAAATCTGTATAGACTGGATAAAGACTCAGCAGTGTAAACAAAACCCAGATGAGTCAATTCCAGAGTATTAAGAGAGGGTCAAGAAAATGTTTAAACTATATTCTGGCATGACACCTGAATCATTCTCTAAACACCAAAATGATCCTTTGCTCACCTCCACCTTTTTAGAAGGCATAGATGAGGAATTAGCTACTCTACTAAAAGACACAATTTACGTTGGGCCCCATTACACCGACCAACTTTCCAAAACCATTAAAGGAAAGAGAGAAATACATCTATAAAAATTATGAACCTTTAGTTGCACCAATTAAGTAATCAAGGTCGGTCGATGGTTAACAAACCCCCATTCTATCCATGACTGACAAAGGAACCTAGCATTTGCTTTTACTGTAAAAAACCAGGTCATCAGAGAAGGGACTGTAGAAAAACGAAAAAAGATTTTGAGGGCAAAACTGGATTTCGGACCAGAAAATCCAAGCTAAACAAGAATAAGGCTGCTCCAAGGGAACAACGGGAATCTTTCCTCTTCTAACACCCTGGGAGAAGTGGAAATGAAAATACAAGGAGAAACAATTAAATCCTTAATTGGGGCCACCTTTTCAGTTTCAAACTCTATCAAAATCAAAGGCTCCCTCTCTTGCAGTAATACTTCAAAGCAAATGATAGGGGTTTCTAACATGCCTATTAAGGTTCTTAAATCATTACCTTCAGAATTTTGCTTAAGAGAACTTAAAGGAAGGCACTCTTTTTTCCTAGTAGAAAGTATCCGTATTCACCTGATAGGTAGAGATTTTCTAGACTTAAAAAGCCCATATTTCTTTTACTCCTAAGGGGGAAATGTTTTTAGATCTGTAGGATCAATCATATTTCCTTCATCATATAATGTTTGTGATCCATGATGCGAGTGATGCAGAACAAGAAAAACTGCTAGGCTTAGTACCTGAAGAATTATGAGCACTTGACCCAACTGACATAGGCAAAGTACATTCTGCATCACCCATTAAAATTAAATCATACTAAAGATGATCAGCCTAATAAGACTAGAAAATAAGGCTGGGTGTCTTATGAAAAATGCCAATACACCACTTCCCTTAAAGATAGTAACTGGCATGGAACAGATTGGATCAGGAAACCAGAAATATACTGGGTTACACCTAACACCAGACATATGAACTAACTTAACGTGATTGGACATGTGAACGCATGTTCACATCTTTGATAGTTCACAACTTGAAGGTTTGTATGTAGGGGACTTACTGTAATTCAAACCAAATGCTGTGTTTTCACACCAGACAAATCCTCCAATATAATGCATTTAATGACCTACATGAAAAATCAGATTTCTACCTTAAGTGATCCACTTCCTAGTCTTAGTGATCTTTTAGGGAGCTGGTTTGATTCTGGAAGCTCATGGCTTAAATCCCTACTTATGACTTTATTAATGTTACTAGCTGTACTACTTATATCCCGTTTCATAAGATTATTGTCTCCTGCATTACCCAATGTATAACCAGGCCTCTGACAAAATTAATTATGGCTAAACATTTTGAGGCAGTTGACCATATGTATATAACTCTATGTAGAATAATGGTAATAGTACAACTCTAAATATGGGGAAAAGCAACAATGGAAAACATTTCCTGGATTACAAGAGACTAGTAAAAAAGGCAATCCAGAGAATTTTAGATTATCAACAGGGCCTAATTCAAAAATTAGCACATGAGTGACCTATCAAGAGAATCTTCACCTGATCTGGGAATGAGCCTTAGCACTGTGGGACAAAATTGGTCATGAACTGCCTCCCAAACGTCTGTTGAATTTATGACCAAAAGGAGGCAGTGTGGACAAAGAACTTCACCTGCCATTTCAGCAAACAAAGGATGTTGCAGCCATAAAGCCATCAGCCACTGAAGCGGCCCTCACCATGGTGCACCTGGAGGGGATTCAAGATGGAGAAAAACAGGATACTGGTCCTAGATAGTTAAGGTGCATATCAAAGGAATAATTTCACTAAGCCCAGACTCTTGCATCTTCCTGTACACAGAAAAGCACTCAAATTATTAACTTGAGATGTCTGTTTTTTGTGATTAGCAGTAATCTTTGGATGTCCAACTTACATGTTTTTGGGTTGTTTTTTTTTTTTCAGCAAAAACTCCTAGATATCCTGGTTCCTCCCCTACCTCTTTGGAACAGTACCTCAAAGCTATCTGAGAGGCTGCCATTCCAAGCTATAGTCCTCAGTAAGGTCCGTGAATAAAGCATAATTTTCAACTTTTAAGTTGTGGGGTTTTTTTCAGTCGACAGTAATCAGTCAAGATCTCTGTGAGTGGGCTTAAGAATAGCCATTAATCTTTCTAATTCCTCTCTGAATTTTGTAGGATCTTCTGAGAGTGGAGGTAAGATCATTTTATAATTTAAAAGATCAGCTTCTGTTCAAGGGACATGAATTCTCTGTGGCAGCGGTCTTGGAGTCTTGGATACATCAGCAAGGGACATTGCACATAAACTTCTGAAGCTGGCAGGGCCTGAGTATAGAGCCCTGGGAAGTAGGAAGAGTCATAAGGGACAGCAAAATGAGCCTTCCTGGCTATATCTACTAAACTGACTTCCTGGCTATCATCATTTACACAAGTGACCTGTATGCCCTTAGCTTGGAGGTCAGGCCTGAGTACCCTCTCTAATTCTAAGGAAAAGGAAGTTAAAATAGGTAGCTGGATGTTTTCTGGAGAAGCCAGAGTCTTAGGATCTAAGGGAAATGGCTGAGGATTTTTGAGGTGAGGCATTTTAAACCAGGGAGCCAGAGATCCAGATCTTCTTGAGGGTCAGGAACAGGGAGTTGGGGATACCGGGGAATATAGGAGGGAGGAAAAGGGGAATTTATGTCATATTTGGCTTTTAATTTTTATTCTGACTTTTGTTCTTTCATTTTATTAAGGGATTCCCTGAGGCCAGCCATTATACTTCTTTGGGTTTTCTTTTCAGTTTGATCTTCCCATAAATACCAATAAGGCAGCTGCGTGGAATGAGAGCTCTCTAAAAAAACTTTTCAAATACAGAAGTTTTTCCAATTCAAAAGATCTGTCATCTGGTCATTGATGAGCAAGATCTTCATTAGTGTACTTATCCCAATAGTGACTCAATCCAATAAGCCTATTTATGGAAAGACCCAGAAGTATCTTCCAGGCTTAGAATAAATCTTACTATGGACACAGGAGCTATCCCTGGCGGGAACACAGATGATGTAGGCCCCATGATCCAAAGGTTCACTCCACACAACACTCTAAGAAAGTAAAGGCCTTTGTTGCACAGGCATTAAGTATGGTGTCCTGAAAACGGCATCTCTGGTCTCCCACAAAAATGTGGGGCACCTCTAGCCACAAACCCACTAATTTATGGCACCAGGAAGGTTCTACTGGAATGGACTATTCCAGCATTAATAAGCAACAAAGGTTGAGACAACAGAGGCCCCTTATGGACTAAGTCCCCTTATGACAAACTCCCTGAGAGTTAGTACAGCTGGACAAAGAGAGTGCTGTTTGTAACTTCATGTCTCAGAACTCCAGTCTATTCAACTGGCCACCAGATGCACCCCAGTAAATTCACCTTCTAGATGGCAGAGACCCAAGATGTTTTCTCATTCGTTAAAACACAAAGCTCTTCTGGACATATAATAAGACAGAAGGAAAAACCTTATCTGTTTTGTTTTTTTCTTATATGCAGATTAACAGCTTTAGCTAAGCCCTGAGTTTCTTGGAGCCACACAAATGCCTGAGAGGAATGAGTCACAGGGTTGCGGAGTATGTGATGTTTTACAGAGTATCTCACTGCATAGAAATTTTCTCGAACTTGGCAGGTGACCTAGTGTCCATCTAACCCATTCCTTGACCAACTTATCCTTTCATGGGTGCCTTCTTGAGGTGGTGAATATCCTAATAGCTGTCAAATGCTCGATTCGTGCCCACCAATGGTGGGGCTGTGGCTTCCAAGATATCCCTTAGCATAGCTTTTACCTCATGTGCATATTAATCCTCAGCAAAGTTTGTCTAAATAGATGCCAGTCTGGTGAGATCAACAAACTCACCAGA
Organism: Aethalodelphis obliquidens; assembly: GCF_003676395.1. NCBI lineage: Eukaryota > Metazoa > Chordata > Mammalia > Artiodactyla > Delphinidae > Aethalodelphis > Aethalodelphis obliquidens. Next base: position 7,563,672 of record NW_020837999.1, on the reverse strand, counting down.
CTCCAGGGCATGTCCAGACAACAGGCTTATAGGGCCTGTGCCTGCATCTTACCCTATGGAATTTCCTACTTATGACAAATAACATAATAGAGACAAAGAAAGATAGTGAGGAAAAGGATCAACCAACCAAGAGTGCTCTACCAAATTTCCAAAGAGTCGCTGAGTCCAAGGAACTAGCTCCACAAATATTTTCAACTGCTAATCTAAATTCAGAGAGAGAAAAAAGATTCTCACCACTTTCGCTCCATCAGACCCTGCAGACTGAGATTCTGGGAAGCTGACATGGTAAGAAATTTTACCTTCTGCCAGCCCTTGCCAGACGTCCCAGGATCTCTTCATCTGTAGCAGTCTTCAGGAGGAAGCTGTTTCTCAGCCAGATGCTGCCAGCCAGTGACGTATTGTTGACTCCACCAATTGTGGGGGAGAGGAATTTCCCATTTCCCCTCTTAGTTCTTTTGGCTGGCAATTAAAATGACATAAGGCAGATTAACAAGAGAAAATCAAATTTATTATATATATAAGGGAATCCAAATAAGCATGAAGAATTCCAAAGACAGCAAGGCAAGATGAGGTACATATACTATTCTGGACTCAGGCAAAGGAGGTAGGGGTCTGGGACTTCAAAGGGAAGTAAGGTAATTCATAGGAAGATTAAAAGAGCTAATGTTTGGTAAACAAATATTTGCTGGGCCCAGGCAGACAATGGGGCACAGAGAGAACTTTGATCAAACAGGCCTTGCTAGGTTCCTCCCTGTCTACCACACCTAGTTCATACTTTTCTATAGTTATTTACGGTAATAGCTCCTTCCTGGGATAGTCTTCCTATCTTAAACTCTTTTAGGCAGTAACGGGGAAGAAGCTCAAAGATTCTTTCTGAGTCTTTTGGGCCTTGCCTGTTTTCAGCTCAAAATAATCCACATGCCAAGAGGCACATCTTGGGGCAGCCTACCCTGAACCCCATCAGTTGTGACCAATGGCCTGACTATATGGTCAGGCAGAAGAGCAATGGAAAACTTGGCTATTAAGGGATGCTCACATGGGGCAGGGCCCTTCTGGAAATTACTATGGTGATTTTGGGGTACATTAAAGTAGGATATGTCAATACCCATCAGAAGAACCACATTCTAGGACGGGAAGGTATTTGGAATCAATGAGGTTTCCTGGTGCACTCACTTGGGGCAACCACCTGGGTCCATTAAATGAGTGGGCGTTGGGGGACTACAACAATGCATATATGGTCTGAATCTAGACATATCCCTCTTGCACTCTATGAGGAACAAAATGTCAATAAGGACTGTTCTGTGGTAATGGTGAGTAGCGCCACTCCCATATCTGCCCCTTGATTCCTGGACTGTGAAATCTGGCTGTGGAAGAAACAGTACCATATATTGGACACTGATTCAAGCATATATAATCTTCTGGAGAACCCTGCCCCAGCCTAGCAAGGTATTATCACCTAGCTAATACTATATAACTGGTTCTTCAAAAGTCCATTCCACCATTCTCTCAAGCCAGCTACTTCAGGATAATGTGGAACATGTTAAGAGTACTGAATGCCATGAACATGGGCCCATTGCCACACTTCATTTTCTGTGAAATGCGTTCCCTGAACAGAAGTAATACTGTGTGGAATATCATGACAGTGGATAGGCATTCTGTAACTCCACGGATGACAACTTAGGCAGGGAAGCCGAATCCATATCCATATCCAGAGTAAGTGCCCACTTAAATACGAACAAAACATTGCCCTTTGCATGATGGGAGTGGTCCAATATAATCAACCTGTCACCAGGTAGTTATCCCATCACCTTGGGGAACTGCGCCATATTGGGACTCAGCGTTAGCCACTGCATTCAGTTGTGGCCATAGTCAGGTCAGCTTTGGTGAGTGAAAGTCTATGTTGCCGAGCTAGCATCACCTCCAACCCTGTCTCAAAAATGGCCACTTTGTTCATGAGTCAATTGGGTGATGACAAGAGTGGCTAGAGGAAGAGGCTGATGGCTATCCGCAGAATGGGTCATCCTAACCACTTGATTACTAAAAAAACTCCCCTCTGCTGAGTTCACCCTTTGATGAGCATTCCCTTGGACACAAATATCTTCATGTCTTTTGCCCATTCAGAGAGGTCTATCCACATACCTTTCCCCAAATTTCCTTGTCACCAATTTTTTAATATGTTCATTCCAAGTCCCTAACCATCCAGCCAAATCACAGGCCACAGTCCATGAATCAGTATATAATTGCACATCTGGCTATACCTCCTAAGTAAAGTGAACAACCAGATGCACTACTCAAAGTTCTGCCAACTGGGAGGATTTCTCTTTACCACACTGTCCTTCAGGGATGTCCTAGAAAGCAGCTGTACTACAGCTGTCCACTTTCAGATGCTGCCTGTATATCATACAGAACCATCTGTAAACCAGGCCTAAGGCTCTTCTTATTCTGTCAACTGATCACAGGGAACTCCCCACAAGGTTATATGTGTGGGCTGGGAGAGAGAGGCAGTGTAGCAGGAGTGGAGACCATGGGCATTTGGGCCACTTCTTCACAGAACTTGTGCCTTCAGGGCCTCCTCAGGCCCAATGACATATATACCACTTCCACTCAATGATTCAGTGCTGATGTGCATACCCCACTTTTGGGCTTGGTGGGTCAGATTCATGGTGGACAGCTCAGATCACATGGTAACTTGATGGCTCATGGTTAAATGTTCAGTCTCTACTAAGGCCCAGTGGCAGGCCAAGAACTATGTCTCAAAAGGAGAGAAGTTATCCACAGAGGATGGCACAGCTTTGCTATAAAACCCTAAGAAACTAAGGAACTAGCTGTGATTTACCAATAAAAGCCTGCCAAAGGCTCCAATCTGGATCCGTATCTGCCACTGACACTTCAAGCATCACTGAATCTGCTGGATCAAATGGCCCAAGTGGTAAAGCAGCTTGCATAGCAGCCTGGACTTGTTGCAGAGCCTTCTCTTATTCTGGGCTCCACTAAAAACTAGAAGCCTTTGAGTCACTCAGTAAATGGGTCAGAGTAGCACACCCAAATGAGTATACTGCCATCAAAATCCAGAGACTCACTAAGCATTGTGCCTCTTTTTGATTTTAGGATGAGTCAGATGCAACAACTTATGTTTCACCTTAGAAAGAACATTTTGACGTGGCCCACACCACTGGGCCCCTACAATTTCCACTGAGGTCAACTGTCCATGAACTTTTATTGGATTTATTTCCTACAGTCTGACCTGCAAATGTTTTACCAATAAGTCTAGAGTAGTTGCTATTTCTTGCTCACTTGGTCCAATTAGCAAAATGTCATCAATGTAATGGACCAGTGTAAAACCTAGTCAGAGGGAAAAGCTATCTAGACCTCTGTCAACTAAATTATGACATAGTGCTGGCGAGTTGATATACCCTTGACACCAACTGCAGCATTACCTTCCCAGCACATCATCTATGATGATACATAGAGTATTTGCCAACCAGGGAAGCTAAGCTGAGCTTCAGTGCCTAGAGTTTTTAACTGAGATTTCATTACATGGGCATGATTGATCAAATTACCGTCTATGTAGTTGAATTCAATCTCCAGCCTAACATTCCCTCCCTGGATGTCAGGCTGATATCACTGTGGCTCAAAGTCCCAACCTCTATTCACCTGGTTCGTCTTTCTGACATGGCCAGCTTCTCATCCTGAGTCATCTCACTAGCACAAACTATCAGGGTCCACCATGAATAACAAAGATATTCTTATTATTTGAGGAATTCCAAGGATTTAAATGCTACTTCCAGTAACCAGGGATAAAAGCCAGCCAAATTTTTATTCCAAGGGTTTAGAGGCTATCTCCCAGGAATAAGGGCAAAGGCCAGCCAAATTATTTATTACATCAGCATACACCTGTGAGAGAGGCTTCTGCCAAACATGTGATTATATACTTTTTTTTTTCATTCAGGAAAACTCCATAGCAGATCAAACCAGAAGCAAGATTGACACTCTGACCTGGCTCCTTGATATTAAGTATTCTTTTGATAACATGATTTTTTAGTATATCCATAGTATTCCAACATATGGATGTACCACAATACACTTAACCATTCCCCTACTGATGGCTATTTAATTTGTTTTCAGCTTTCTTCTGCTTTGAAGAACATTTTGATGCTTAGGGATACATATGATTGAGCTGTTCTTTATCAGGCAACATAAAGGCTCTTCTAAAAGAAATTTTAAAAATTATGTTCTCTCCTCACACATATTTAAGTTGACATCCAAAATTTTTCTAACATTTAAATAGTTAAAATTTATATAATCCCTACTGTATTGTAAATATTAACATTTTAAAGTAACACTGAAACTCTTTCATGTTTGCCCAAAGGGAAGAGTAGAAACTTGATACTTGCCATTATCCATTGTTTAAAATACAAAAGTACTTCCTCAATGGTCAGAAATTTTGTATCATCTCTTTTTCTTCTTGAAATCACATTTCCATTCCAGAATTTTATCCAAATTTTTTTATATTTAAAACACTTTATTATCCTATCATATTTTCCCTCAATAAAATACATACATTGGTTAAGATTTCTTTTTTTATTTTGCTTCTTGGAACTATAAGACTAATTATTAAAAATTTCTTCTGGATTAAATTATAACAGAAATTATTAGCATTATACAATTGATCAAGTAGTATGTAGTAAGAAGTTTTTACTGGAAGCATATTACTTAGTGACATGAATGGAGCTTTAAGAAAACATGGTTTATCCTCGGGGGGGAATAATACTTCATGCTAAATAAGACAAGATCCAGCATCAACTTTATTTTAGTTTTTATAAACTAAACTGAGAAACCTTGTTCATATAAACACATGGGAATTGGAGATTTACTGTAGCTATTTCCTCAATTCTTTGGACTTCTTCCAAGTTACATTCAGAAATCAGATAATAAGCCATCATCAGAAATTATATTTAACATGCATCATGTGACAACCCAATTTGATCCTACTGCAATTTTGTTGAAAGCAAATAATTGGAAACCACCTACCTCGCTAAAGAATTTGTTACCCAGCAATTAAGTTATTCACCTTCTCAATTTCTGGGATGTAAACTAGAAGAAGGCTTTTACCAATGCTTAGCAAATGATTATTACTTTGTTGACCTGAAATAAATAAGGTGGAGGAAGGGGGAATTCACCCCTTTTATTCCTGTCTCACTGTTTGAACTAGGACATCTCATCTTCTCTTCCCTGGGACTAGGATTTACACAATCAGCTCCCCGGATCTCAGGCCTTCAGACTAGACCGAATAACACCACTGGCTTTCCTGGGTCGCCAGGCTTGTAGACCACAGCTGATGGGACTTCTCAGCCTCCATCATCTCATAAGCCAATTCCTCATAATAAATAAAAATATAAGTAAATAAATATCTCCCTCCCATTGGTTCTGTTTCTCTGGAGAACCTCAATTAATACACAACATACAATTTTTTCATGTCATTACATTTAAATATAAACATTTGATTTTTTGTAAATATTCAAATTAACTCTATATTTAAATATACTTTCTATCAAATCTTGAAGCTGCAGATTTAGCAGAAGCTATTTATGCAAAATATCTGCTGTATAATCTAATGAACAAAGCAGGACTTAATTGCCAAACCAATCAGTCAAATCAGACATAAGTTCTGACATTTTTTTCAATTAAAATAAAGCATAGTAATAATCATCTCTGTAACAACCAGCTCCCTTCTGAATTATAATTCTGAGAAAGAGAAAGAGAGAGGAGGGACTGAAACCTACCCTAAGTTTGTTAATGAATGCAGTAAGGCTGACCTCCCTCCCTGGTTCTTTTTAAGAATCTGCTTATGACACTCCCTTGGGGTACTTCAGGGTTACTGCATTCAGCGGCTTTGGGGGAGGAAAGAGAAACAAATTGCTGGGTGAAAACTGTCATAGTTTCACTGCCCCACTCCACAGCAAATTTGAATTCAGAACACCACAACACAAGGCAAAATATCTGATTTCTATGGCATGCTTTGCTTTTCATGGAAATATGTGTAAAGCAAAGAAAGTAAAACGAACTAAAAAACTAAAAAAAACTTTATGGTACCTATCCCAAAGGCTACTTCTCCAATACCAATATTTCAAATGGTCCCCAACTCTTACCCCCAGGGCAATGTAGCATAGAAAAATTCAGGATGAGTGAGAGGTATTACTTTCTTTTGTAAGAGAGGGAAAGGCCAATTGTGAAAAGGAGCTGAGAAAGGAGTCCAGAATATTCTTTTAGCCAGGTGGTGGACTGCCACGGGTTCATTTTAAGGAAGAATATATTTGCAAGTTGGGGTCTAGAAATGTGTTTCCTCAAAACTATCTGTGATCATACACCCCTAAGTAAGTCTTTACTTACCCTCTGGGGTACACATACCCACTTTATAGACTGCTGATCCAATAAGAAGGTTAGCTGAGATCTACAGAATAAATAGGAATTAGCCAGACACACAGACGTAGGGGAAGTCCTGACAGGCTACTTTTTAAGATAAGAAACAGGAAATGGGGTGCCTTCAAGAAGCATGCTGTATCAGCGGCTATATATGTGGGCAGGAACTTTTAGATAGAAGTTACTCTTTTATTCCCATCAGTCATCATTCCCACACACAAGCATGTGCTCATATTTTCTTCTTCCTACCTGAATGACTGCCTACCCATTCTGTCCATCCAAATCCTTTTCACTCTCCAAAGGACAGCTCATATCCCACCACATAACTTCTGCCTTCATCTCTGAAGGTTCTGGAACCAACTCCAATGTGTGGGACTGAGGGGTTTTCCCCACACCACCAAGTAATTCTCAAACACCAGCTGGGTGTCCTACAATTCAACTCAATTCTGACACTACCTCGAGACAGTATCAGATCCCCTAGGTTAAGGGCTCAGGCCTACAAGACTGAACCCTGCTCCATTCAGATGCCAACTGCAAGATCAGGTTGTCACAACCTGTGCTTCTGACCAGCTGTTATAGATTGCCTGCAATCTATAACAACTCCTTCCTTGAGTTTAATTTGCTAGAGCAGTTCAAAGAACTCAGAGAAACATTTTACTTACTGGATTACCCGTTTATTATAAAAGGATATAACTCAAGAATAGCCAGATTGAAGATATGCATATGGCAAAGTATGGGGAAAGGGCGAGGAGCTTCCAGGCCCTTTCCAAGCAACACTCTCCCTGAATCTCCATGTGTTCACCAACACAGAAGTTCTCTGAATCCTGTTCTTTTGAGTTTTTACGGTGGCTTCATTACATAGGCATGATTAATCAAAACATCGGGTATTGGCAATCTATTCAAACTCCAGCCCCTTCTCCCCTTCCCAAAGGTCGGGGGCGGGGGGGGGGGCTGAAAGTTCCAACCTTCTAATTGTTACCAAAATGCAAGTCCGTGAGCCTGACGCACAGTGAGGCCAAACAATACTAAAACGCTGGCATCTGGAACACAGAAAGGTTTATTGCAGGGCCATGCAAGGAGATGGGTGGCTCATGCCTTAAAAAACTCCCAAACTCCATGAAAGCTTTCAGCAAAGCTCTTTTATAGGAAAGGTGAGGGAGGGGCATGGTTAGTTGTTACAAACTTCTTGTCAGATACTGTTCTTGAGGTCAGGTCAAGGTCAGGTAATGTGTTCCTATAAATCTCTACCAAACAAATGTTACTCTCTGTTCTGACAAGAAAGGGGAAGGTCCCAAGGCTCAACTTTCACCCTTTGAGGTCCAGGCCTGGCTAAGAGAAGGGGTTCCCTGCGGGGGCAGGGGGAGGGGTTACCCTGTCCAGGAATGTTCATCCATCCCGTCACCCAGTCTGGGTCCTCCCACCAGTGCCCAGGCCTGGCTGAAGAGGCAGATCTCAGCTGGTGGCTCCCTCAGGGCCAGGTCCCCAGACCCTGCCCAGCTGTCATCGCTGAGGGAGCCAGGTGCCCAGGACCCACCTGGCCCTCAGGCTCCTCAGGCTGCCCAAATGGTGGGGGCCAGGTCCCCCAGGCTGTGTCCCATGCAGACTGCTGCCGCCATTAGGTCACAGAGGCAAGGATGGGGGAGAGGTTCACCACTGCCTCAGGGCCTGGGCATGGCCAGTGGGCAGTCCTGGCGAGGGCTCTAGAGCCCTGCAGGACACACCCCCAGCCTGTTCCCTGGGCCCCCCAACTCACCCGCCAACCCAAGGCCAGGTGAAGGGCCCCGGGGAGAAGGCCGGGATCTGCCTCTTAACCTCACTTTCCACCTGAAGACCACCACTCTGCCACGTTGGCTCAGTGCCCCTCTAACAGTAGCTGCCTGACAGCTGCTTGCTTAGGGGCAGGGCCCACTGAAGTGCCAGACCAATGATGGAATGTGCCCTCTAATGGTTGCCACTGACAGTGGCTTGCTTGGGAGAAGGGTTCATTGTGGCACCAACCAATGGCTGGATGGGGCCCACTGTGGCGCCGACCAATGGCTGAGCAGGACCTCTAATGCAGCTGTAACCATCCCACATTAATGGTCTTCCAGTACCTGTTGCCTGGTAATGGGGGGAGGGGTTGGGTAACAGTTGCTAAGCATTGGCCCAGTGCTAAGGGCTGCTCACTGCAGCACTCTATTACATAATCACATAGTTGGTTCTCCTGGCAACCAGCCCTCATCCCCATTCTTAGGTGTGGTTCAAAAGTCACCTCATTAACATAATAAAAGACTCCTTTGTCACTCTCTTCACAATTTCAAGGGCTTTAGGATCTCTGTGCCAGAAACAGGGACAAAGACCAAATACACATTTCTTATTACAATTCACAATATCATAATCTCCATCTCCTCAAAACTCCCTGGCTACCAGTTGTGTCACAGAACTTAGTACAGTACTTGTTGTTTGGGGCTACAGTGTTTCCTTCTTGTTTGTGTACACTCCTGGTTACTATAACTAGAGTAGGATCAACCTGAGGGAAAGCATCATTTCTTATAATTCTTCTGTATTGTCCTATTTGACTATTCATTTGCTTGCTTCACTCCCAAGCCTTGTGATGGCCTAAAAGGGAAAGACTTTGGCTCTAGAGTTTGTAATCCTCAGCACAAGGGCTAGGCGCTCAGGAAATATTTGTTCAATGATTAATGTGAGACTTCCGCCTAGCTTAGATGAATGCTAAGCAGATCCTGGATGAATAATAGGTGCTTTTTAAAATGAATACTATGTTTTAAGGCACAGCAAGAGAAACTTTAGACACATTATTTTTCATCTTTATCACAGACTTCCAGGGTAGAGAGTATTATGTCTACTTCGCAAATGTGAAGATTCAATGATTAATTTACCCAAAGTCACACAGGAGGTGGTGAAACCAAAATTTGATTCCAAAGCCAGGCTCCTTCTGTTATACCATACTTCCTTTAATGAATACTTTTAAAAATTTAGTTGCATTGCCCTGAATTGGTGGGACTATCAAAGAATATACAGTGCATTTTAAAGTCTCACTCTACCATTAGTATTTCATAAAACGAGGGTGAATATGACTGTAAATGATTCATGACATGACATAAAACCAATGCCACCTTTATTCATACTAGGTTCTTAATACGCTTGGGTTTGTTTCTAAATTTTCTATTTATTTTCATTACTTTAATTATGTATGTCTAGATGCTTCTGGAAAAATGCTTTCTGCTTCCTAACATTGCAAAAATCATTCAAAACATTAAAAACTTCAGAATTCAATTTTTCTACAGTTGAGGAAGTTTTAAATTCTGGACTCAAGTTCCACCTGGACTCCTTCTCCTCATGTTCTTATAGCAATAGCCACCATGCTATTTTTCTGAGAAGGGAAAGGAAGTTATACTTAGATTTTATCGCAAAATAATAAATAAATAAGCACTCTAAACTGCAGTCAGAATATTTTCCTTTATGAGTTCTGCATTTAGTGTTATGCTTAGAAAAGTCTTCACAATTCCAAGATTTTGTAAATATTTGGTATTATTTTCTTCTAGTACTTCCATGATATTTTTTGCATGTGTTATCTTTAATTCTTCTAGAATATTTTACAAATGGAGTGAATTAGGGGTTAAAATATATTTTCCCTCCAATGGTTAATTAGTTGCCTAAACAATTTCCATTGGTTGGAATTGCCAACCTTTAGAACTGCATACTATGTTCTTACATATGTTTGGATCTAAGTTTCCTATTTAGTTCTATATGCCAGTACCTGTATTTGTTTTCATTTTAGTTTTTAATATCTAGTAGTTCAAGTCTATGCTCCTTGCTTTTTATTGTTCCTTATTTGTAAGCATTTCTTGATTATCCTTGACTATTTATTCCTCCAAATCTGAATCCATATTGTCAAGTTCAAAAATTGTATTGTGATTTTTATTGTGATATCATCTTAATAGAGTAATTTACAGAGAATCTGACATCCTAACTACCGGATCATCTAAACAGAAATATAGTATGTTTTGTCACAAAGTCTTTCTTAATGTTGTTTTCTTTGGATTGTTTTACTAGGTATTTGATACTTTTCATTTCAATTGGGAATGAAATCCTTTTCCACTACATTTTCTAGCTTTTTAAAAAAAATTCTCATTCACTACTTTAATTTGCTCTTGTGGCAACAAACTCCTAACTGGCCTTTCTGACTCTAATACCTCCTTTTCTACTCCATCCTATTGCAAAAGTCATCTTTCCAGATGGCAAAATCAGTCATAAAATTCCCTTCTTATAAACCTTAACTCTTCAGTGCTTTGGGGATAATATAAGTGTTTAAGCCGGCATACAAAGCCCTCCCCTGCCAATCACTTTAGCTCCATCGCTCATGGATGTTCCTCTTCTTTCACAATCTCCACTGATATACTGAAATAGCATTGCTTCCCCAAATGCCCAAACTGCTATGCACACCTTTGAACATAATGTTTATTTCAACTGAAACGGCTTTCTCCCTCGAGCAAACTCTTAATTACCCTTCAGGAACCAATTCAAGTGTTACCTCCCACTTATAGCCTTCTATGAGCCCCACAGTATTGATTAGGTTTTTCTTTGTGCTACTACAAAACTCTGTCATAATTCTTGTATCTCTTACTAGAATATATTGTATATTTGTTTTGCTAAACAGTGGACGTTTGATGGCAAAGACGTTAATCACTTACTTCATCACTTTTTTATTCTTAGTGGTCAGCAGTGCCTGGCATATAGTAGGTCTTAATGATTGTTTGTTGGATTAATAAAATATAATAATAATAAAGCCATCCTAATAGGATATAAACACACTCTCAAAAGCTAAAACTATACTGGAACACACACCAAAAAATAGAAAATCATTAATGAATATAAAGAGTATGCAGGAGTAGGAAGAGCATGGAAGGATAATATCCAATTCAACCTAGGATAATGGGAAATTCTTCTAAGAGGAGGGACACAGGGTGAATATTTGAAAGATGGGTGTGAATCAGTTCAATGGGTGATACAGTAAAGGGTTTTGAAGATAGAAAATACAGTTTGAGAAAACAGGGCAAATTACTGTAAGTAATTTATAAGAAGGGTATAAGATAACATAAGAAGGGTATATATATTTCACCAGGAAAATACAGCCCAACTTTGTACAGAAATGGGATGACCTCCCACCAGATGAGAGTCTTGGTTGGTTACCTCAAAATAGGATGGGCACCTGCTTGTCTGGTTTCTAAAGTATAGGGGGTACATGAGTCAACCCTCAACCAATAACAGCCTCTATTATCACTCTTAAGATGCTGCTCAAATGTCTTTCCTACAGGAAAGCTTTCTCAGCCCCCATCCAAACTGAACTGTGTGCCCTTCTTTGTGTTGCCTGTGAATTCCTCCAGCAGACCAGTGCCTTGGCATTCATATGATTAGTTTATGTGCTTTACTCCCTTTTCTAGACTTGAGTCTCTGTAACAGTAACATTTATTTTTATATTCCTAGCATCTATCACAGTGTAAAACATTTGGAGAGCTCTCAAAAAATAATATAATTATAACTGCCATTTATTGTCTACCATAAGTCCAATGAGTGTTTCTCAAATTTTTAGGATCCAGGAACTACTTAATGGGAGTTCAAACCATACAGAATCAGAGGAATGCTCATTACTGTCACTCTTAATACCACATGACATTAAGAAATATTTTAAATTCAACTGCTATTTTAAAAACTCAAGTGAGCACCTTTACCCTTGATATCTAGAGTTCCCACTGTGGAAAAGAACATTTTTATATTCATATGTTATCCATTTCTTTCAATAGCACTGAAAAGATACAGTCAGTGACTGTTATCTATTGTACACACTATTTTCACTATTTCCTTTAACATAAACTAAGATCAAGAGACATATTATTGATCAACTATTCTCTGCAAAAAATAAATAAATAAGGTTTGGAAAATAACTTAATCTCCTATATTAGCAGGGCAACACACATTCTTGATGCGAACATAGTGGGTATCTTGGAATTATGTATCCTGATGTACCTTTATGAGGCTACGTTATGGTTTATGAAATCACCAGTAATGAACAAAAACATATCTTCTGTATAACATGGGATTTCAGTGATGAATAAAAGAAGTCATTGTGCACTTTTCCCTCAAATGTGTACAGCACATATGACAAATGCTGATTCCTACTCGCATACCAGTAGGTCCATCAAACTATGAAAATGAAACATGTGCTAGATTGTACATGTAATAGTAATTGTTCATGCACATTGTGGGACATAATTAGTGGGATTTTGTATCGGTCATCTATTGTTGTATAACAAATTACCACAAAACTTAGTTAAAACAACAAGCATTTATTAGTTCAGTTTCTGTGGGTCAGGAATTACCCAAATTGTTCTGGCTGACAGTCTCACATGAGGTTGCAGTTACAGTCATCTGTAGGCTTGACTGGGACTGAAGGATCTGCTTCCAAGATCACTCAACAGTCAGTTCCCCAGATTGCCAGAACTACAGAATCTATTTTTCAGAGGAGGCAGAGGAGAACAAGGAGGGAAAGGAGAAGGAAGAGGAGGTGTTTCTATAAAGGAACACTAATTTGAACACCAGATTTCTCATCTAAAACCATGGAGGTCAAAAAAAAAGTGACACAGTATTTTTCAAATGCTCAATTAAAGAACTGTTAACCCTGAATCCTGTATCTGACAAAGCTTTTCTCCAGAAACAAAGGGGAAACAAAGACATCCTCATTAAACTAAAGGAAACTGAGAAAATGTGTTGCTAGCAGATTTACTCTTAAAGAATAGCTAAAAAAATCCACACAGAAAGAAAATGGTAACAGGAGAAGTATGGGTCCTCCTGACAGCAAAGAAGATCAGTTGAATGAGCAAAAATAGTGGAAAATATAATAAACTGTCTTTCACTTCATAAAGTTCTTTAATCATATTTTATGGTTGATACAAAAGTTATAATACCATCTGATGTGGTGCTCAACGTATGTAGAAAAAAATATTTAAGACAATTATACTTAAAAGATGAAGAGGTTAAAGAGACTTCAGATAAACTATGGTTTCTAAACTTCACTAGAAGCGAAAACACCAACACCAGTAGGCTGAGAGTTACGTACACATATGGAAATGTCCAGAGCAACCACTAAGATATAAACAAAGTGATATAATTTTAAAATGCCATAAAGAAATCAAAATGAAACTCTTAAAAGATGTTCAAATTACTCACCGGATGGCAAACAATGATAAGGAACAAAAAAACAGAGGGAACAAGCAGAAAACAAATAAAATGGCACACATATACCAGTGAAAAGAAAGAAATTGGCGGAGATTTTAAAAACACAATCCAGCTATATACTCTCTACAAGAAATTAATTTCACACAGAATAATATAGATAGGTTGCAAGTAAGAAAATGGGGAAAGATATATCATGTAAAAATCAAAAAGAAAAGCAGAAATGGCTATCTAATACCAGATAAGGTAGACTTGAGAGCAAAGAAAAGTATCAAGGACCAAAAGAGACATAACATCATGACATTATGCAGCTACTGTATTTGAAATGTTGAGTGGTAGTAATAAAGGCTGCAGTTATAAATACATAACCTCAAAATACGTGATAAGTCATTTCTCATGTCACTGATGATATGGCCTCCAGCTCAGATAGTCAGAACAGAATGTTTACTCTCGTGATTGTAAAATTCATTTTTATATATCAAAATACATTATATGCATGCAGCTCACTAGGTGGAATAAGTATTTACATGTATTTACCATTTCTAGTCTAAAAAAGTAATTTCCCAAAACATATTATTCCAAAAGGGGTCTGGGGAGTAGGTATAGGGGTAGATGAAATAAGAATGGCAGAATGTTATGGCTGAGTAAAAGGATGACATGATCTGACTTATGCTTTAAGAGGATCACAGTGGCTGCCTGCTGAGGACAGACTGAAGGGGTTGTCAAGGGAAGAAGCAGAGGGACCGGCCAGGAAGCTATTGCAATAATCCAGTAATCCAGTTAAGAACAATGGTGCCTCAAACCTGATGGCACAGAAGTGCTGAGAAATGGTCAGACTCTAGAAATACTCTGAAAGTAAATGTGGCAGGATTTACTGACAGAACAGATGTGTGGTATGCAAGAAAGAGAAGTCAAGAATGCTTCCAAGGTCGTTTTGACTTGAGTCACTGGAAAATTAGAGTTGTCCTGTACTAAAATGGGGGAGACTACGAGCAGAGCCAGCTGAGGGGGGAATATTTAGGAGTTCAGTTTTGGGCTTGTTAAGTTTGAGATGTCTGCTATACTTCGAAGTAAAGGAAAGTACCATCTAGATGCTAGACTCTGAAGTTCAGAGTAAGGTTATAAATCTGGAGAATTTTTTTTTAACATCTTCATTGGAGTATAATTGCTTTACAATGGTGTGTCAGTTTCTGCTTTATAACAAAGTGAATCAGTTATACATATACATATGTCCCCGTATCTCTACCCTCTTGCGTCTCCCTCCCTCCCTCCCACCCTCCCTATCCCACCTCTCTAGGTGGTCACAAAGCACCGAGCTGATCTCCCTGTGCTATGCGGCTGCTTCCCACTAGCTAGCTGTTTTACGTTTGGTAGTGTATATATGTCCATGTCACTCTCTCACTTTGTCCCAGCTTATCCTGAGTTGTGAGACTAGGTAAACTCACCCAGGGAATGACTATAAGTACAGTGGTAAAGAGGTCCAAAGACTGAGCCCTGGGGTTCTCAAATGCTTAGAAGTCAGGGACTTGAGGAGGAAATAGGGTCTGCAACTGAGCGTGAGGGTAGAGAAGATTTGAAGAGAGAAGAGGTAGTACAAAATAACCACGCAGGAGAGTGGGAGAGTGAATAGTCTAGGGAAATATATTGTTGGGTGGCACGATGCTTAAGTTGAATGATCATGAATTTAAAATGACTCAACGTGGCTGTACATTATTTTTTCCAACTATACTGGGCTGTGTAGGGGCAGGCACAGATTAGATAGGATTGGAATTAAACCAAGCAAATGAGAAAACAGCAAGGAAGTTGAGGCTGTATAAAAGGAAGTATAAAACAAAAACTGTTAGAAATGCAAAGTAGCAGAAAGATTTCCATACCAGATATTAAAGCATATTATAAACCTATAATATACTTTTTAAATTTGATGACAATGTCAGATTACAGAGTCACGAGTGGAGCAGAAAGGAATTTTCAGAAATACGTATAAGAATTTAGTATACAATAAAAGTGGCATTTCTAATCATTAGGGATAGCTATTGGATAAATGTTACAGGGATAATAGTTAACCAATTAGAAGAATATAGATATTGATTAATTCTCATTAAGCACTGTACACCAAAATAAATTCCAGAGGAATTAAAGATTTAAGTATTTAAGAATTAGATCATAAAAGCCGCAGAATAAAATATTCAAAATAAAATATTCATGAACATGTATATAATGTAGGATAAGGATGGACTTTCATGTACGACATATGCATGTGAAAAAGATCAAGTTTCAAAGTAATATTTATATTATGAATTTTGGATATAAGTGCATAGAATATAGCAAACTGTTAATAAGAAATATGTCTGGATGTTTGGATTGTGAATAATTGTATTTGCTTCTGTAAGCTTTACTGTATTTTGCAAATTTTCTGCAAGGAACATGTATTACTTTTGTTTAGTTTTTATATTTATTATTTTTAACTAAAGAAGTGATATATATTTATAACAACTGAAATAAGGCAGAGAGGTGTAAAGTTACTAAACTTCACCCTATCCTCCACCCCATCTGACTCTTTCCATTCCTAGCCAAATCAATGGATAACGATCTAAGATATTAAGAACGCTTTGGATAAACTGTAGTTTATTCAGCAGTCTCCTTTTGATGAAGAATGAGTTTCCACTCAGGAGTTATTACAAACAATGCAATAAACATCTTTGGACTTTTATTCTTATGTGCTGATGTACTTGTTTCTATAAAATGGAGTCCTAAAAGTAGGAATACAGAAGTAAAAGGTATATGTATGCTTAGTTGCAAACGATACTGCCAGAGTAACTTTTCAAATTACAGTAACTATAGTAGGCAGAATTTTAATATGACCTCCTGCTCCCCACCATGTACACACCTTGTAATAACTCTCAGTACTACGAATATTGTAGATTCCCAGATCATGTTAGTTTTATGACCTTAAGAGAGAGATTTTTCCATGTGGGCCTGACCTAATCACGTGAGCCTTTTAAAAGCAGAGAATTTTCTCCAGTTTAATATGAAACAGGAAGTCAGAGATTTGAAGCACAAGAAGAATTGACTTGCCATTATTGACCTGAAGATGGAGAGGGCCACATGGTAAGGAATCTGGACACCTATGGCTGCTGAGAGTGGCCTATGGCTGACAGCCAGCAAAGAAATGGGGACCTCAGTCCTATGACTGCAAGGAAACAAATTCTGCCATCAGTGAGTTTAGAAAAACCCCAGATAAGAACCGTGGCCCTGGTAAACACTATGACTCTGAGCAAAGAATCCAGCCACACTGTCCCTGGACTTCTAAGCTACAGACACTATGAGATAATACACTTTGGTTGCTTTGAGCCACTGAATGTGTGGTAATGTTATAAAACAATAGAAAATAATACAGTAAGATTCACCCTCCCAACAGCAATGTACCAGGTACCTATTTTCCTCATTGTCTCACCAGCATCAAAAGTTAACTATATATATATTTTTTAATTGACACAGATGTGTAAATACACCACGGAGAACTGCCCCTGAACAAATCCACCTCTCATTCCACACCTTTATGAGTACACCACTCTGATGGCCCTCTAATTAATGTGACTGATGGGATGAGACCAAATTCATTCAATTGTAAACACTTGCAAATCTCTTATGACCAGTGTTTTCTAGGAGAGAGACAATAATTATACACAAGAATTACAATCCCAAGAGCACACACTGTACCCCTGGAAAAAGTGGTTTCAACTGTCAGAAAAATGTGTTTTAAATTGTTGGGGACTCCCCCCACCAGTGGGACAGACATCAGTCATGGGGCACAGGTTAACAGTGTCTCCTGGGTTTAACTCCAGGAATTACAGATTAATAGCTGTAATTTATTAAGATCAATTACAATAGTAACAGCTAATACTGTTATTATTAGCAGTTGACATGTTTCTAAGATCTTTACATACATTCATTGACCCATTCAAATCTTACGACAGTCTGGCTGATAATAATGCCATTTTATTAAATAAGAAAAACAATAAAAGCATTTTAATTGGTTATTTTAAAAAAGAAATTTGATAAGATAAACACTACATCTTGATTCAAAAGAACCCATTAAAAATTTATAATAGATGTTTCCTTAACATTATAAAGAGTTATTGATTTCAAACCAACAATCAACTTCATACCTAACAATGAAAAACTAAAGATAATTGTGTTAAATCTATGCCAAAGAGAGAGAAACAAAAGGCCAGTGACAATTGTTTCATGAAAAAAAATCTCAATACAGGTTTAGAAAAAGATTAATCCAAATCTACCCTGTCTCTATAATTTTGCTGTCCAGGGAATAAAACTTTTCCCTAGAAAGACACCCTCTAAGCTACAGGCTCCAGACTTTCTCCCAACTGTCCTCTTCCTCCTCCTCTCCTTATCACCTCTACTGCTAACATCCTCAGAGTATACCCAGTTGTTCCCAACTTCGCATGTTTGGAAAAGACTCTCAAACACCATGACAGCAGTCAACTCCCTGTAATCTTGCCCAAGGGAAAAATACATTAAAGTTGGAAGCGAATGAAGCAGCAGAGAGTATGAGCAGAGAGTCACTGAGTCAGAGCCTCCAGATCACAGGAAAGGAGCTGACATCCAATCCAGCTGCATTCCTGATTAGCTCCTGTGACCATCATTAAAATTTATTAAACTCAACTTGGCAGAGGTTTCCTCTTTTACATTTCAAATTTTCAAAAAAAAAAAAAAAATTGACTATTATTGACAAGAAAATTGGCATTTACCTGCATTTTAGAAAGGGAGATTAAAACAGGCCATTGGGTGAAGCAAAAGCAGAACCAGAGGGAGAACTTGTTCACCTCTGACCATTTCAACCCAAGAACCGGCTCCTGAGTCCCTCAGCCTCCAAAGGGCACTCAGTACTGCTGCTAGATTTTCTGCAGCTGGATGTTAAGTTTGACATCTAATTGTGATGCTGTCATAGAACATTGATTTCTTTTTTTTTTTCTTGGCTGCACTGGGTCTTCATTGCTGCGTGCAGGCTTTCTCTAGTTGTGGCGAGAGGGGGTTACTTTTCCTTGCGGTGCGCAGGCTTCTCATTGTGATGGCTTCTCTTGTTGCTGAGCATGGGCTCCAGGCATGTGTTCTTCAGTAGTTGTGGCACGTGGGATCAGTAGTTGTGGCTCACGGGCTTAGCTGCTCCGCCACCTGTGGGATCTTCCTGGACCAGGGCTCAAACCCGTGTCCCCTGCATTGGCAGGCGGATTCTTAACCACTGAGCCACCAGGGAAGCCCAGAACATTGATTTCCTTTTTTTTTTTTTAACTTATTTATTTATTTTTGGCTGCGTTGGGTCTTCGTTGCTGCACGCGGGCTTTCTCTAGTTGCGGCGAGCGGGTGCTACTCCTTGTTGCGGTGTGCGGGCTTCTCACTGCGGTGGCTTCTCTTGTTGCAGAGCACAGGCTCTAGGCGTGCGGGCTTCAGTAGTTGTGACACGTGGACTCAGTAGTTGTGGCTCGCAGGCTCAGTAGTTGTGGTGCACGGGCTTAGTTGCTCCACAGCATGTGGGATCTTCCTGGACCAGGGCTCAAACCTGTGTCCCCTGCACTGGCAGGCAGATTCTTAACCACTGAGCCACCAGGGAAGTCCCCAGAATATTGATTTCTGAAGGCAGCATTTCTCTCCCTTTCATACAAGGATACACAATTATAGTCCCTAAAATAAAAAGAGCCCTAGTTCTTCAGAACAAATCAGCTATAATAATAATAATACTTCAAACGTTCCAGGTGTTTGTAAGTCCATCAGTTAGAATGAAACCTTCTCTTTGAACCCATTCAACCAGAGTGAAACTCTGGCTGTGGTAAAAAAAGAAAGCAGTGCATGGTTTCATGATATTCAACCTACCACCTTCCACAGTGATGAGACAGAAACCCGTTTGGGGTGAAGAACATTGGGGAATTTGTAGCAGCTACTATCCATCATAGATGTAACTGATCCAGATCTCTTCTGTCCAACCAACTTCTGATGTCTCAACCATGACAATAACCAGAAAGAGGCCTAAATACAGAGCTGAGGGAAAGTGAGTCTTAAACCGGGAGTGGGTGGGTCAGAGACTGGAGTCCTGCCATGACCTGGGTAGCCCTTCTAACCTATTGATTCCAATTTTTAAAGAATGCTCTATTTCTAGGCCTCCTGGGAATTTCAACAGTAGGAACAAAAAAATGAGGGGTGAAAGGTGGTAAGGCGGAAGAGATACTGTCAACTCATGAGTAAGCTACTTAGCATAAAGCTGAGACTTATTAACTATATAATAAATGAATCCAGGACAATTCCAGCAATGAAAGACACTAACTATGAACCAGACATTATACTAAAAGCTTTGAATGTTCATTTTATTTAATCTTCACAACAGTCCTATGAAATAAGTATTGTTATCGTCCCACTTAACAGGAAACTGAAACTCAGAGACATTAAGTACCTTGACTAATGATAACAGCTCATCAATGACTAAACTGGAACTGGAGCCCCAGTCAGTCTGATTCCAAAACTCATGTTCTTAACCATTTTATTATATGACCAAGCTCTAAGAAAAGGTTCTTGGCAGAAAGAGCACGGTGAGTGTAAGAGGGACAATTATACTAGGGAAAGAATGATACCACCAAAAATCCCAGCAAGCATATAAATGAGAATGTAGGTCGTATCCTTCTTGTATCAGACCTAAATTCTGTACCCAATGAGACTTGCCTATCTAAGAAAATTGTCATCCAAATCCTCTCAGAAAACTTAAGTGGGAGACCCCAAGTCTCATTCTTATTTTCCCTAGCCTTCCCAGACAACCTGAAATTAAGAATGTGTTCCTATGTTTTCCCATTACATGTGTCCAGAGATTTTGACTATCTTGTTAACAACTATATTACCAGCACCTTGCACAATGCTTGGTATAGATGTTCACTTAGTTATTTAATGATTGAATGAATAAACACCTTTATATATCTCCTATACTCTTCTTCTTGATCTTTCAAAATGATGCATTTCTGGTTATCTCTAGCCTCCCTGACATTGGCAAAAAAATATTTTTTATTCTTCTTTTACACCCATTTATTTCAAGTTCCGGCTGGGATGGAAGACTTCAATAACACTTGTCTTTGTCTCTATTACGTAACTCTACAACCATCATTTACATCATCCCCACAATATAAAGGCATGAAAAAAATTGCACTTAACATCTTAACAAATCAATATGACCCCAGAGCACAGCTAATATATAAGTGATTGTATAAATATGGAGAAACTGTCTTTCCATACAAGTGTGCTTCAATTCTAACTGAGGAAACGGGAAGCACAGCAAGGGGAGATTTCCAAGATACATGTCCCAGCTACCAGAAGCATTCTTGAAATAAATTGATGTGATGATATAATTTGGCCAATTCATCAAGAAAGATAAGGCCAGAACTCCCACTAAAAGCATTAGAAGCCTTGTAAGAATGTAAGACCAGCCACAGTGGCTACCCACTGTCAACAAAAAATATCTTAAGGAAAATCATATTTGTAATCCATACATGTAAAATTAACTCTGTATTTCAAAAGAAATTCTTCCTAGCATACAAGAAACATAGTAGCTGCCTTATTTGCCAAATGAACATAAATTGTTATTGCCAGAAATTCTCTTTTTTCCTGCCCACTGACTTACTTATCACTTGGTGACTCTCAAAAGTTAGCCAGCTAGTTTCCTACAGCAAGTTCTAGGTCAAAATCACAACTTCTTGTTTTTAAAAAAAAAGTCACTTAAGGTGACTAAGGGAACACTATATTTCAAAATCAAATGTATATCTATGTTTTTCATCTTTCTTTTCATCTCTCAGTGACATTCAGTGCTGTTGGTCACTCTTCCTTTACAAAATGCTCTCCTCATAGTTTGAGGCTGTACTTTTTCGTGGCTTTTCTTCTAGTTCCTAAGGCACTCTGTTTCTTTTTTTCAGTATGTAAGAATCAAGATACGGAGGGATATATTATACTCTACATGGAAAAATCTCATACTTAACATCCTGAATGCTTTAGTATAAAATCCTGGGTTTTTTACTCTATGACCTTAGGCAAGTTACCCCATGGGCCGAAGCCTGAATATCCTTGCCCTCAAAACGAGAGCAAGAACACAGGAATTTGGCAGAGTGGTGGGTACACATCACATCTTGTTTATATGTCCTCACCAGAAATTGAATAAAGGCTTATTGCGACTGCACTTCTCAGGCAAAATTTAAACTGCAAAATTTCATCAATATTACTATTATTATTATGATTAAAATCAGTTTCCAGGACTTCCCTGGTGGCACAGTGGTTAAGAATACCCCCTGCGAATGCAGGGGACACAGGTTCGGGCCCTGGTCCGGGAAGATCCCACATGCCACGCAGCAACTAAGCCCGTGCACCACAACTACTGAGCCTGTGCTCTAGAGCCCATGAGCCACAACTACTGAGCACATGTGCCACAACTACTGAAGCCCGCTCACCTAGAGCCCATGTTCCGCAACAAGAGAAGCCACTGCAATGAGAAGCACGCTCACCACAACGAAGAGTAGCCCCCGCTCACCGCATCTAGAGAAAGCCCGCGCACAGCAACGAAGACCCAACGCAGCCAAAAAAAAATAATAAATTCATTAAAAAACATTCAGTTTACATGACAAAGCTAAGATGACTCTCTATGACTATTTTCAGTTAGATATTTTCTGGTGGCTCAAGGTGATCAATGTATACACATCAATGGTTCTCTTCTGTGTTGGTCTGGTACTGCAAGTAGAGGAATGGGGTGATCATAACATCTACAGCTTTTGAATTTATTGAATTTATTATACATGAGATATTTGCTAAATGATTTGCTAAACGATTTATCTCATTCAACAATCCTATGATGGAGTTACTAAAATTATTCCTGCTTCAGAGAAAAGTAAACTTCAGAAAAAAGTAAGGCACAGAAAGAATGAGAATTTGCCAGTCACGTATCACTAAGTGGCAGAGCCAAATGTGTTTGACTCCAAGTCTTCTCATGCCCACTCTCCACCCCAATCTTCTTATGAAAAAATCTGCTTTTCCTTTGTGATTCTAGAGTCAATTTTAGGATCTTAGGCCAGACACTTAAACTCCCCGGTTAAGACGTAATTAATGTAAAATACGTAAAATAAAATTACTAAATCCCATAAAGTCTAAGTTTCCTTTTAGCTTGAACGTATAATCTTTGATTTTTATGCGTATAATAAATTCTTCCTAAGGTGTAAGTCATAAGTGACAGATACAAAACTTGATATGTCACCTGCAGTGGCCAGTCAAGCAGACACTTGCCATTATTAAGTAATAACTGCTTTATTTAAAAGAAAGTAAGCTTATTTTGAAAGAGAATTGCAGGCATCAATTGCAAGCAAATGCAGAAACATCTTTCAGCTACAAATCTGTCCCAGATCTATCAAGACATACCATACTGATGACCACCTTCTTTACTTATGTCAAAAGTAAATTATTCATTCAACAATTAGTTGTAACAGGCACTGGGTTCAACTGAACATAGTTCTTGAAGACCTCCATTTTTGTCTTTATGGCAAACTACATAATCTAAAGGACGCTTCTGCTATAAAATAACTATATCCTGGCTGAAAACGCCTTTGAATGCATTTCTGGAATATCTTTGAAGGCTCCAACCAACAACACCCCCACGAAATAGAACAAAAAAAAAGTGAGCTGAAACCAGAGTGGGAATCAATGAGTAAAAAGCAAGAGAAAAAGACAAGATTTTTCTGCAGGTTGTTTTGATCAGTACTACAGTTAAGTGAGAGAAACTAAGCCTCAAAGTAGGCAATCTAAATCAAAGATTCCCACAGAAAGTCAGAAACCTAGAAAGAGGTAAAAATGGTCCCAATTTGGTAGTGTCTTCTGACTGCTAGTAAAAACAACTGGAAATCCTCTCTAGACAAAAGCAGTCCCAATGTATGGCCTCAGGATCCTCATGGATGAATTTCAACCATGAACTCTATGGGAAACTGCGTTAATGTCCCAGTCACCAAAATGCACCATGACTGAGGGGAAAAAAAAAACCCAGCAAATTTAGAGGGCAAACGACTTAAAACCACTGAATTAGCTGACACATAATATAGAATAACTATGTATGAAATGCTTCTAGACATGGAGTTGCAAAAATGAGCAATAATCAAAAGACTTTTAAAAATGGGCAGTGAGGGCTTCCCTGGTGGTGCAGTGGTTGAGAGTTCGCC
This sequence comes from Aethalodelphis obliquidens, assembly GCF_003676395.1. Taxonomy (NCBI): domain Eukaryota; kingdom Metazoa; phylum Chordata; class Mammalia; order Artiodactyla; family Delphinidae; genus Aethalodelphis; species Aethalodelphis obliquidens. Next base: position 7,539,778 of record NW_020837999.1, on the reverse strand, counting down.
TGCCAATGCAGGGGACACAGGTTCATGCCCCAGTCCGGGAGGATCCCACATGCCGCGGAGCGGCTGGGCCCGTGAGCCATGGCCGCTGAGGCTGCGCGTCCAGAGCCTGTGCTCTGCAACGGGAGAGGCCACAACAGTGAGAGGCCCGCATACTGAAAAAAAAAAAAAAAAATGGGCAGTGAGATATGAAAAACTGAATTCTTAGAAACAGAAAGTATAATTGTTGAAGAGGAATTTTTTAAATTAGAGAGAAAATGCAGATCACCAACAAAGGAATGAAAATTAGATTAAACTGACAGCTGACTTTTCAACTATAACAATGAAAGCCACACTGGTGTTTTCAAGGCGTTGAGAGGCAATTACTGTCAACCAAGAATTGTATACTATCAGAACTACCTTTCAAAAATGAAGGTGAAATAAAGACATTTGCAGATAAATAAAAACTAGCAGCCACCAACAAGAGACCATCATTAAAAAGACTACCAAGAATATATTTCAGGCAATAAGAAAGATCTTCCCAAGAGTAAGTCTAAGACGCTGGAAAAAGTTATGAGCAAGGAAAATGATCTACATATAGGTGAACCTGAACAAACATTTTATCTACAGGGAAACCTTAATAACAAAGGCTAATAGATGGACCTAATAAAAATAAGGACCTAAGTAAATGCACGACAATAATAGTATGTAAGTTAACAGAAAAGTAAATGGAATCAAAACATTCTAGATTTTCTATGCTCATAAAAGGCAGACTTTGATAAATATGATGGTAAAATTTAAAGCATATTTCTAAAGGTAACAGAAATAAAGAGGGGACACTGGAAGAAAACAAACAAAAATTCAATTAATAAAAACACAAGAAAAAAGCATGAAAAAGTAGAACAAAGAAAAAGTAACATGATAGAGGAAAACAGACAATATATATGAGAAAAATAATCATCTTTAAATATAATGAACTAAAGTCTACAATTAAAAGATATAGATTGTTCACTTAGATTTTTCAAAATTCAGTTGTATCTTATTTACAAGAGAGCCAGTTATAGGCTATATACAAGAGAACTGTCTATCAGCAAACTACAGCTCACAGGCCAAATTATGGTGTCTGTTTTTATAAATAAAGCTTTGTTGGATCACAGACATACACATTTGTTTACATGTTCTCTATGGCTGCTTTCACTCTTCACCAGCAAAGTCAAGTAATTGCAATGAGACTGTAGGGCCTGCAAACCTGGCACTTTATGGAAAAAGGTTTGCTGACATCTGACCTAAAATAAAAAGACATGGAAAGGTTAAAAGATTCAGTTAATCTAGAAAATATTTTAAAAATAAACTGTTTGTAACAGTAAAGTAGCCTCAGAAAATAACAAAACACTGCCAAGAGAAATTAAAGAAGACGTAACTAAATAGAAGTATATACTATGCTCATGGATTACAAAACTCAAAATTGTTGTCATTTCACCTCAAACTGTTCTATAAATTCAGTTCAATCCCACTCTAAACTCCAAGCAGAGGTTTTGTTTGGTTTGGTTTAAACAGCTAATTCTAAAATTTATATGGAAACATAAAAGACCTAGAATAATCAAGGCAATCTTGTATTAGAATAAAGGTGGAAGAGTTACACTATCTAACATGATGACATTATGAAACTGAAGAAATTAAGACACTATTACATTGGCACAAGAATAGAGCAATGGTACAGAACAGAGATACAGAAACCTACACACATACAGTCACCTGATTTGGATCAGAGATGCCAATTCAATGGGGAAAGGATAATCAATTCAATAAATAATAATGAATCAATCAGGTACCCATTTTTAAAAGTTAACCTTAACTCCAACCTTATGATACATGCAAAAATCTATTCCAAATGGATCACAGACTTAAATATGAAAGCTATATCAATAAAGATTCTAATAGAAAACTTAAATGAATATATTCTTGAACTTGGAGAAGACAAAGGTTTCTTAAATAGGACACAAAAAGCACTAACCATAAAAGAAAAAATGTGATATATTAGACTTCCTTAAAATCAAGAACTTCTGTTCACCAAAAGACACTACTAATATAATGAAAAGGCAAATCACAGAGATATTTTTTAATGCGTGTAACTGACAAAGAATTATTATCCAGTATATTTGTTTAATTACATAAATCAATAAGGAAAAGACAGATGACCCAACCGGGGTGGGGGGGGAATGAGCCAAAATCCAGTCACGTAATAAGAAAAAAAAAAAGACATCCAAATGGTGCATAAACATATGAAATTGTGCTCAACATCACTGTTCATCAGAGAAATGCACATTTAAAACCACAACGAATTCTCTTAGCTTTTGCTTGTCTGTAAAGGTTTTAATTTCTCTGTCGAATCTGAATGAGATCCTTGCTGGGTAGAGTAATCTTGATTGTAAGTTCTTCCCTTTCATCACTTTAAATATGTCCTCCCACTCCCTTCTGGCTTGCAGAGTTTCTGCTGAAAGATCAGATGTTAACTTTATGGGGATTCCTTTGTATGTTATTTGTTGTTTTTCCCTTGCTGCTTTTAATATTGTTTCTTTGTATTTAATTTTTGATAGTTTGATTAATATGTGTCTTGGTGTGTTTCTCTTTGGATTTATCCTGTATGGGACTCTCTGTGCTTCCTGGACTTGATTAACTATTTAATCCCATATTAGGGAAGTTTTCAACTATAATCTCTTCAAATATTTTCTCAGTCCCTTTCTTTTTCTCTTCTTCTTCTGGGACCCCTATAATTTGAATGTTGATGCGTTTATTGTTGTCCCAGAGGTCTCTGAGACTGTCCTCAATTCTTTTCATTCTTTATTCTTTATATCTGCTCTGCAGTAGTTATTTCCACTATTTTATCTTCCAGGTCACGTATCCGTTCTTCTGCCTCAGTTTTTCTGCTATTGATTCCTTCTAGAGAATTTTTAA
>NW_020837999.1:7526667-7536747 GCF_003676395.1 Aethalodelphis obliquidens | reverse complement strand
AACTTACTGTGTTTGGGGTCTCCTTTTCGCAGGCTGCAGGTTCATAGTTTCCACTGTTTTGGGTGTCTGCCCCCAGTGGCTAAGTTTGGTTCAGTGGGTTGCGCAGGCTTCCTGGTGGAGGGGACTAGTGCCTGTGTTCTGGTGGATGAGGCTGGATCTTGTCTTTCTGATGGGCAGGTCCGCATCTGGTGGTGTGTTTTGGGGTGCCTGTGGCCTTATTATGATTTTGGGTGGCATTGTATTCCTGTCTTGCTAGTTGTTTGGCATAGGGTGTCCAGCACTGTAGCTTGCTGGTCATTGAGTGCAGCTGGGTCTTGGCATTGAGATGGAGATCTCTGGGAGATTTTCACTGTTTGACATTATGTGGAGCTGGGAGGTCTCTGGTGGACCAGTGTCCTGAACTCGGCTCTCCCACCTCAAAGGCACAGGCCTGATGCCTGGCCAGAACACAAAGAGCCTGTCATCCACACAGCTCAGAATAAAAGGGAGAAAAAGAGAAACAAACAAAAAAAGTAAAATAAAATAAAATAAAGTTATTAAAATAAAAAATAATTATTAAAAATAACCAAAAATTTTTAAGTAATAACAAAAAAGAAAGAAAGAAAAGAGCAACCAAACCAAAAAACAAATCCACCAATGATAACAAGCGCTAAAAACTATACTAAAAAAAAAAAAAAAATGGTCATGAAGAACCTCAGGGCAGGACGGGAATAAAGACACAGACCTACTAGAGAATGGACTTGAGGATATGGGGAGGGGGAAGGGTAAGTGGGACAAAGTGAGAGAGTGGCACGGACATATATACACTACCAAATGTAAAACAGATAGCTAGTGGGACGCAGCCCCATAGCACAGGGAGATCAGCTCGGTATTTTGTGACCACCTAGAGGGGTGGGATAGGGAGGGTGGGAAGGAGGGAGACACAAGAGGGAAGAGATATGGGGTATATGTATAGCTGATTCACTTTGTTATAAAGCAGAAACTAACACACCATTGTAAAGCAATTATACTCCAATAAAGATGTTAAAAAAATAAAATAAAACCACAATGATATATGCTACACACCACCAGAATTATCAAAACTAAAATACAGACAATACTAAGTGCTTCCAAGGATGTAGAGCAACTGGAATTCTCATACAGTACTGGTAAGAGAGTAAATTGGTACAATTATTTTACAAAACTGTTTGGTTGTATCTACTAAGGTGAAACACATACTTAAAATTCTATTTAGGACTTAGCAATTCTAATCCTGGGCATTTACCAATATATGCTTATTCCCTCCACCAAAGACATAGACAAGAATGTTCATAGAAGTGTTATTCATTACAGTACAAATTAGAAACCACCTAAATGACTGTCAATAAAAGAATGGAGAAATATTCACATGATATTCAGAAAAATTATTCAGAACAATTTTTAAAATCCACTAATACAGAAAAAAATATAAATAAATCTCAAAATCATATTAGCAAAAAAAGACACAAAAATACATATTGTATATTTCTATTTATATGAAGCTTAAAATTATATAAAACTTAACAATGTTGCTAAAGGTTCAAAAAGTGGTTTAAGTGGTTATTGCCAGGAAGCAGACATGAGAGACTTCTGTGGTTCAGGAGATGTTCCACATCTTGAGCTAAGTAATAGTTATATGGGTGGGTAGGTGTGTATAAAAATTCTTTGTACTATATATTAAAGATTTGTGTACTTTACTGTGTATAATTTACCTCAATTTTTAGTGTCAAAATACATAAAGCAAAAATTGATAGAGCTATAAAGAGAAATGGATAACTCAACCATCCCAGTATTAGACTTCAATAAACCTCTCTCCTTAATAAATAGCCAAGCAGACCAAAAAATTAGTAAGAATATAAAAGATTGAACACAGTTAACAAAATTGATATAATGGACATATGCAGAGCCAGTCCCTAACAATTAGAAAATACCCTTTCTTCTCACATACATATGAAATATTTATAAAATAATAAGTCATACGTCAAATTCCAAGAAATTTCAGATATTTCTTGTTGTATAGAATGCATTCTTAGGGCATAATGCAATTAAGTTTGAAATCAATACAAAAAATTTAAAACTCTCATACATTTTAGAAATTTTAAAACACAGCTGTGAATAATTCATGGGTAAAAAGAAATAATAGAAATTTTAAAATGTTTAAAACTAAGCAATAATAAAAATACCACAGATCAGGACTTCCATTTCTGCCATGTTGGAATAAATAGAACGAAACTTTTTCTCCTACTATAGACCTTTGTAAAACTGGACAAAATATATGAAATAATGTTTTAAGAAATTGTACAATAGGTACCACAGAACTGTGATCCCTAACAGAAAGGAACGAACTAGGACAACCCTATGCTCACCCTGGCTTTCTGTTGGAGGAATTTCCAGACTCTAGCACAGAGAGGGAGAACACAATCAGAAACCACATCCTTCAGTGAGTTGAAGAGACAGAGAAAGGAGCTCTGGCAGTGGGTGAGGGTGCTAAGGAGACCATATTTTTCGAAGAAGAGTACTAGGAAAAAGGAAGAGATACAGAGAAAAGGCTCTAGAAATATTCATAATAGTCCCCTTTAGTCCACTGCTAAACCATAAGCCATGGATACATATGCTGAAATGTTGTAAGGCTGGGCAAAGAATTACAAAATGAAAAATTCTCAGAGCTCTTATAAGGTGGAGGGATGTCTGAGTTAATGAAGCTTACTTTAAACTTTTCCAAATAAAGTTTAAAACAACTTCAAAATGAAGAAGCTTATCCACATGTAACGACTGCTTGCCAGAACTTTTTCAACATTCTTTAAAAAAATGTAATCAAATCCAAACTCTCAACAATGTACCAATCATAATAACCAGCATCTAACAAAAATTACTCTTTGGGCTTCCCTGGTGGCACAGTGGTTGAGAGTCCGTCTGCAAATGCAGGGGACATGGGTTCGTGCCCCGGTCCAGGAAGATCCCACATGCCATGGAGCGGCTAGGCCCGTGAGCCATGGCCGCTGAGCCTGCGCATCCGGAGCCTGTGCTCCGCAACGGGAGAGGCCACAACAGTGAGAGGCTCACTTACCGCAAAAAAAAAAAAAAAAAAAAAAAAAAAATTACTAGACAAGCAAAAAGCAGGAAAGTGTGACTCACAATAAGTAGAAAAATAAGTCAGTAAAAACAGTCAAAAAACAACAGTAATGAAAAATTAGCAACCAAGCACATTAAATCATAATGAGAGTAGAAATGGCAAGATTTATAAAAGAACCAACTGGAACTTCAAGAACTGAAAAAGCAATATCTAAATTGCAAAGTTCATTGAATGTAATTACAGCAAGTTAGACACTGCAGAAGAGTCAGTGAGCATGAACATATGTAACAGAAACCATCCAAACTAAAGCAGAGAGAGAAAAAGAATGGAAAACATTAACAAACCCTTAAGAATCTGTAGGACAATATTAAGCAATCTAACAGAAGTGTACTTGGAGTCCCAGAAAGAAAGGAGAAAGATGTGAGGCTGAAAAAAAATATATGAAGAAATAATGGTTCAACATTTTCCAAATTTGATGAAAATTAAGAGCCCACAGACCCAAGAACCTCAATGAACCACAAGCAGGATGAAAACAAACAAACAAACAAAAAAAACAAAAAAAAAATCTTACAAGGCACGTTATAATTAAATTGCTTTTTAAAAATTTTCATGAAGAGAAAATCTTAAAAGTGCCCAGAAAAAATACATGTTACAACATATGACATGATATGACATGACATTACAAATAAGAATGACTGAAGACTGTCAGAATAATGTACACCAGACTACAAAGGAATGATATCTTTTAAAGTGTTGAAAAAAATCTGTCAATATTAATTATATCCATAAAAAATATCCTTCAAATGAAAGGAAATAAAGACTTTTGCAGACAAGAGCTGAGGGATTCTGTCACTGGCAGATCTACACTAGAAGGAATATTATAAGAAGTTCTTCAGATTGAAAAAAATTATACCAGATGGAAAGATGGATCTACACAAAGGAGTGAAGAGACTTAGAAATGGTAAGTACGTGGTAAGTACAAAAATTCTCTTGCTTCCTCATTTTTTAAAGATAACTGAGTGTTACAGCAAAAATAATATGAAAGTAGTGTGGTTTTTATAGAGAGAAGTCAAATGTATGACAACAGTACAACAAACTACAAAAGGGTAAATGAATGTATACTGTTGAAAGATTTTTATGTGATATATAAACAGGTATAATGTTATTTGAAGGTATCAATATATTGCAGTAAGTTAAAGATGCAACTGAAACCGTACAGCAACCATTTAAAAGAGACAGAGCTAAGAGGTCAGTAGGGTAGATAAATAAGAATATTTAAAAAATGCTTAATTAATCTAATGCATGGTAGGAAAGCATAAAAAAGGTAGAAAGAACAGATTGGACAAATAGAAAACAAATAGCAAGATGGTAAATTTATACCTAATCAAATTGCTTATCATAAAGAATGTAAACATTTGTTAACACTCCACTTAAAAGGCAGAGACTGTCAGATTAGATAAAAAGGAAGGCCTACCTTATGCTGTCTATGAGAAAGTTTGACTATAAAGATACAGACAAGTTCAAAGCAAAAGGATGGAGCATATATCCAGAGACAACTCTAATTCGAAAAGATACATGCACCCCAATGTTCATAGCAACACTATTTACAATAGCTAAGACATGGAAGCAACCTAAGTGCCCATCAACAGACGAAAGATAAAGATGTGGTATATATACACAATGGAATATTACTCAGCCATTAAAAAAGAATGAAATAATGCCATTTGCAGCAACATGGATGGACCCAGAGATTATCATATTAAGTAAAGTAAGTCAGACAAATATCATATTTCACTTACATGTGGAATCTAAAAAGTGATACAAATGAACTTATTTATAAAACAGAAATAGACTCACAGACATAGAAAACAACCTTAGGGTTATGAAAGGGAGTGGGGGGGACATAAATTAGGAGTTTGGGATTAACATACACACACTATATGTATATATTTTATATATATAAATAAAACAAATAAACAACAAGGACCTACTATATAGCACAGGGAACTATATTCCGTATCTTATAATAACCTATAATGGAAAACAATCTGAAAAAGTATATAAAACTGAATCACTTTGCTGTACACCTGAAACTAACACAACATTGTAAATTAACTATACTTCAATTTTTAAAAAAGGTTTAAAAATAAAAAAGCTAAAGGATGGAAAGATAACATTAAAAACTCTAACCATAAAAAAAACTAAAATGATTATATTAATATCATACAAGCTAGACATGAAAACAAGGAAAGTTATCAGGGACAAAGACTGGCACTTCATAATGATAAGGGGTCAAATAATTAGGAAGATAACAATCTTAAGCCTATAAAGACTTAATAACAGAGCTTCAAAATACATGAAGCAAAACTGACAGAACTCCAAGGAGAAATATAAAAGTAGACAAATGTAATTGGAAATTTCGATACTGTTCTGTTAATAAATGATAGAACAAGTAGACAGAAAATCAATAAGGATATAGAAAATTTTAACAACGCTATCCAACAACTTAATCTAACTGGCATTTAGAGAACATTACAACTAACAACAGCAGAACACACATTCTTTTCAGGTACGTAACACTGAGCAAAATAGACTCTATGCTCTTCCACAAAACAAGTCTTACATTTTGAAGAACTGAAACAACAGAAATTAAAGTTAAAAAGAAATAAGTAATATAAATCAATACCTAAAAGAAATCTGTAAAATTACGCATATTTGGAAATTAAAAGATGCACTTCTAAACAACCCATGGATCAAAAACAAAAAAAAATCACGAGAGATTAGAAATAATTAAAGAAAAATTAAAACACACCATAACAAAATTTGAAGAGTATATATATTAATAATTATAATATAATATATATAATTAAATACCTAAAGGGCATTTATAGTTTTAAATACTTACATTAAAATAGATGAGAAGCCGGTTTCCATGGTGTGGGGCCTCGGCAGCAGCCTCCACATGGCCTGGCTCCTCAGATGGCTGCTCCATGGGCTCCTGGCCGCCATCACCGCCCTCGTGCTTGCCGTAGCCTCCTGGTTCATGCAGCCCAGAAGGCCCGGATCTCCTTCCTCAACATAGCGTTCTTCGGCTTCCCGCACCGGACCCTGCACAGATTCAGATCTTATCTCCACTTTGTACACTCCCAGGCAGTAATAGCCGGGGTCATCGTAGTGGCCTGCGGGCGGAGGCTGCGGGAATGGCACGCAGCGGAAGGCCTGTGCCTCCAGGCGCTCTGCTAGTTGCGAACAGAGAATTGGGCGGAGGTCTAGGCTGGCGCTCTTTCTGGTGCCTGGTATGGGTTACAACGTCTCCATAGGGTTCCACGCCTATGTGCTCCGCCTTGGACGATTACTGTTGGCTTTCCTTTTACCGCTAGTCGTGGGCGGGGGCGGGCTTGCTTAGGCGCGCAGGCTCTGGGGCGTGACCAAAAACTAGGTGCACTCTGGGAAAGCAGGGAGGGTGCTGGCGGAATGGCGGCTCTGGTTTACAGTTCGGCTCACTACTCCCTACTCGAGTACAATAGCTGACCTGAGGAAGGGGCTGTACTGGGTTATGCAAGCTGATTTTGAGAGTGGAGGGGGGAGGGAGAGCCGAAGACCTCACACTAACCACAGGAGCCCTTGTGGAAATGTTTGGAGACGATCACATGGTCCAACCTTTCGTATCTGGCAGCCGGTACAGGCCACGGGCTAATAATTAAGCTGAAATGATGAACTATGGTGCTGCTTGCTTTCAGTCTCTGCAGAGCCCACCATGATCTCTGGAGGAGTGGGTTCTGGGGCTGGATTTGCAAAGCATTCTGGGTCAGATAAACTCTGTAAGAAACTCAATCCACCCCTTCAGAAAGGTCGAGCACTCCAGATTTTTAGTAATGAATTCACATCAGAGTGCATGTGTAGACCGCCGCCCAGGGCTTAGTTCATCCAAAAACGCTTGCGTTGCACAGACTCGGGACATCACAGTGGACTCTGCATCCTCTGCTGTGCTCCACCCCAGCATCTCTGCTTGTAGGTCTTCCACACAAGCTTAGGTGGTCCTCTGCTGGGCTCCTGCTGTGAACCCAGGTGAGTTTCCACCTTTCCCCCTCCCCCTCCCTTTTTCTAAAAATAGCATCCTGATCTCCTGCTCAGAAAAAAATTAAATTGTATTTATTGTCAAATAAAAGAGATCCAGGCCAGATTGAGGACTCTATGGTTCTCCCTTCAAGATGTGTTTTGTAGATGCTCTGGGAGATGTTCATATCCCAAATGTTGAAAATAGCTTCTCATAATGGGCCCTATGCTTGGTACCATACATGATTTATCCTGTTTTTACCGCGGTAAACACCATTGCCTTCAGCATCATTTTATGAAAGAAATTAAACCATTTTGGTGAGATCATGGGGTTTAGGCACCTCACCTATTGTGCCTAATGGATAAAGCCTGCCTCATGTTTCTGGAGGATGGCTAAGAAATCAGCTAAAACATGGTGACTGATCAATTTAATTTTAAGAAGAAAGCTGCCAATGGATGGCAATCCCACAGCCTGTCTGGCTTTAACCAAGATATTTCCTCCTCAGACTGGCTCTTGCTGGATTATGCAGGCCTCCTCATCTCTTGACTAGATTCTCTGTGATGAGTTTTGGCCTTGGATCAGTTATAACATGAGAGACCTACAAGGATTTTCCTTAAAAAAAAAAAAGAGAGTTCTAAAATCAGTCATCTAAGCTTCAACCTTAAAAAGCTAAAAAGGAAGGTAGATTGAGTCCAAAGTCTATAAAAGAGCAAAATAATAAATATATGTATGGAAGTCAATAACATAGAAATTGAACAAACAATACAGAAAATTCAAGGAAACCAAAAGTTGGTTCTTTGAAAAGGCAATACAATTGATAAACCTCTAACTAGGTGAGTAAGAAAAAAAAAGAGAGAGAAAAGGCAAAAATTATTAATATGAGAAATGAGGGGATTCAGAAGAGCCAACAGACATTAAAAAGATGATAAGAGTATGAGCAACTTTATACCATATTAGATAGAAAGGACAAATTTCTTAAAAGTCAAAATTAGCAAACCAACAAAAATAAGAAAAAAGAGAGAAAACCTTAATAACCCTATACAGTCAATGAATTACATTTATTTTTTTTAATCTTTTTTCAAAAAATACCTTTCCACAAAGAAAACTCCAAGTCCAGATGGCTTCACTGGTGAATTATATTAAATAAGAAAGGAAAAAAATACACATTTTACACAAATACTTTCCAAAAATAGAGAAGGGAACAATTCCCAACTCCTTTCACAAGGCCAGCATTAACCTAATACCAAAACTAAACAAACTTTCCACAAAAATAAAATAAATAAATACAAATAAATTTTCCTCGTGAACATAGATGCAAAAATACTTAACAAAATGTTAACATATCAGCCATATATAAAAAGGACAATACACCCTAATAAACACCAAAGTGGAGTTTATCTCAGAAATGAAAGGTTGTTTTAACATTCAAACATCAATGTAATCAGCCATATTCACACATGAAGAAAAACATCTGACCATCTCAATAGATGCAGAAAAAGCACTTAAGATTAGACACCCATTCATGATAAAACCTCTCAGCAAACTAGGAATGAACTAATTCCATCAATCTGATAATAAGCATCTTTAAGAAACCTACAGCTAGTACCATAATCGATATTGAAAGATTAAATGTTTCCCCCAGACTAAGAAGGCAATGTTGTGGGTTCCCACAATTTCTATTCAATATTGTGTTAGAGGTTCCTAGCCCATGCTACAGTGCAAGAAAAACAATAAAATTATCCATATTGAAAATGAAGTAGTAAAATTTTCTTTATTCTTAGACAAACTGTTAGTGAATATAAACTATCTTAAGCACTCTGTTTTTTTTAAAAAGGCTACTAGAAATGATAAGTGAATTTAGCAATATTACAGGATACAAAAGATGATATACAAAACTCAATTTTATGTTTAAATAACAATTTAAAACCAAAATTAAGAAAAAATATTTATGATAGAATGAAATAAAATGAAATATTTAGGGATAAATTTAACAAAATATGTGCAAGACATGTACACTAAAAACTATAAAACATTATTGAGAGAAATTTTAAAATGTCTAAGTAAATGAAGAAACATTCCATGTTCAGGGATTAGAATTCTCAATATTATTGCAATGTCATTCCCCCCAAACTCATCTATAGAGTCAATACAATTACAAACAAAATTGGAAATTAACAAAACTAATTCTAAAATGTATATAGAAATGTAAAAGATCTAGAATAGCCAACTTTTGTAAAAGAACAGCACTGGAGTACTTCCACTCTATGATTTCAAGATAATTCAAAACTACAGTAATCATGACAGTATGGTATTGGCATAAAGTACACATATAGATTAATGGAACAGAATAGGCAATAAAGAGATAGAACCATTATGTTACCCACATTGCCAATTTATTTTCAACAAAGGTGCCATGATAATTCATTGGGGAAAGGAAATCCAACAAATGGTGCTGGAACAACTGATATATGTTTGGAAAAAAATAAACTTTGACCCTTTCTTTCACACCTTACACCAAAAAATAACTCAAAATGGATCATAAACCTAAACATAAAAGCTAAAACTATAAAACTTCTAAAGGAAAACATGAAAGAAAATATGTTTGTGACCTTAGGGTAGGCAATGTTTTCTTACATAGAACACAGAAAACATGAACCATAAAAGACAAAGCTGTTAAAATGAACTTAATTAAAATTAAAATCTTTTGCTCTTAAAAGAGCAGACTGGGGGGGCTTCCCTGGTGGCGCAGTGGTTGAGAGTCCGCCTGCCGATGCAGGGGACACGGGTTTGTGCCCCGGTCCGGGAAGATCCCACATGCCGCGGAGCGGCTGGGCCCGTGAGCCATGGCCGCTGAGCCTGCGCGTCTGGAGCCTGTGCTCCGCAACGGAGAGGCCACAGCAGTGAGAGGCCCGCGTACCATAAAAAAAAAAAA
>NW_020837999.1:7525393-7526567 GCF_003676395.1 Aethalodelphis obliquidens | reverse complement strand
GCCCCCGTGACCTGTCCCACAAAAAAAAAAACAAAAAAAAAAAAAAGGGAACAAAAAAAAAAAAAAAAAAAAAAAAAAAAAAAAAAAAAAGAGCAGACTGAAGAGGAAAGCCACAGACAAGGAGAAAATATTTGCAGTACATATAACGGACAAAAAATTTGTATCCAGAATATATAAAGAATTCTTACAACTGAAGACAACCCAATTTTTTAAATGGGCAAAATATTTTAATAGGCATATCACAAAAATTACACAAATGTCCGATGAGCACATGAAAAGATGCTCAACATCATCAGTCATCAGGGAACTGCAACATAAAACCACAGTTAGATACCACTACACACCCACTAGAAAAGCTAAGATTTAAAAGACTTACAATAACGAGTATCGATGAGGATATGGAGCAACTGAAAGTCTCATATATTACTGGTAGAAATTGAAAATGATACAACAGTGTTTTTAAAACACTTGGGACATTTCTTATAAAGTTAATCTTACAGTTCTCATATGACCCAACAATTCCACACCTAGGTAATTACCCAAGAAAAATGAAAATATATCTCTACATAAAAACCTGTGCATGTATGTTCAAAGAAGCTTTATCCATAATAGCCAAAAACTGAGAACAACCCAAACATTCAAATATCCAAATAAATGGATAAGCAAATTGTGATCTATCCATTCTGTGGAATACTAATCCACAATGAAAAGGAAGTAATTACTGTTACATACAACAACATGGCTAACTTTCAAAACTATTCTGTTGAACTAAAGAAACAGAGCAAAGAATGCATGCTATTTGTTTCCATTTATATGAAATTCTACAAAAGGCAAAACTATAGTGACAGTAGATTAATGTGATAGGGAATAATGGCAAAGGGGCATAAAGGTACATTTTGGGATGAAGGAAAAAGGCCATATTTTAATTGTGGTGGTAAAGCAGGTGGTGTGTACAATTACTGAAACTAAGTGTATTCTTTAAAATGGTGCACTTTAGGGCTTCCCTGGTGGCGCAGTGGTTGAGAGTCTGCCTGCTGATGCAGGGGACACGGGTTCGTGCCCCGGTCTGGGAAGATCCCACATGCCATGGAGCGGCTGGGCCCGTGAGCCATGGTCGCTGAGCCTGCGCGTCCGGAGCCTGTGCACCGCAACGGGAGAGGCCACAGCAGTGAGA
>NW_020837999.1:7494389-7525293 GCF_003676395.1 Aethalodelphis obliquidens | reverse complement strand
AAACAAAAAAAAAAAAAAAAAAAAAAAAAAAGGTGCACTTTAACATATGTAAATTAAATCTCAATAAAGTTGATCTAAAATACCATAGATTAAATTTGTGGACTATAATAAAGCAATGCATTGAGGAAAATTTACATCTTTTTTTAATTGAAGTATAGTTGATTTACAATGTTGGGTTAGTTTCTTGTGTGCAGCAAAGTGATTGAGTTATACATATATATTCTTTTCATATTCCTTTCCATTATGGTTTGAAAATATACATCTTTGAATGCTTACATTAGAAAGAAGAAATGATAAGATTAATGATATAAGCTTCCAAGTTAAGAAGTTAGAAAAAGAATAAGGAAGGAAGGAAAGGAAGGAAGGAAGGAAGGAAGGGAGGGAGAAGGAAATGATAAAGAGCAGAATTTATTGAAATAGCAAAGAAAGAAACAAAATTGAGGATCAACAAAGCCAAAAGTTTGTTCTTTGAAAAGAATAGTAGAAATAGACAAACTTCTAACTATGCAGCTCAATACCGTAACCATTAGTCATATGTGGCTATTTAAATGTAAATATTTATTAATTAAAATTAAATACCATTAATGTAGTTCCTCAGTCACAGTAGCTACATTTCAAGTGTTCAATAGCCACATCTGGCTAGTAGCAGCCTCACTGGACAGAGCAGAATAGAGCATTTCCATCATTGCTAAAAGTTCTTTTGGACAGCACTATTCAAACAAGTCTGACCACAGAAAAGAGAAAACACATACAAGGTCTCTGCCCTCAAGAAATGTTTGTTCTCATGAGTGAAAAAGACAAATTACACAAGAATTTATAATATGATAAAATTATAATACACTCCAATGATATAGGGAACCACATATCAGGAAGCCCAAACTTGCATCACCCTAGAGGCCTTCTTAGAGGGAGGTATTTTTAAGATAAGTATGAGTTAGCCAGAAAAAGAGCTACAAAGAGAACATGCTTGGCTAGAAGCCCTAACCCTTTGGAGACAAAAGGTGATGGTACCAAGCACATGTGCCCATCCCAAACTGGATGTCTAACCACCTAAATTTCAATTCTACCCAACAAACATTGATTTGATATTTAAAGGGAAAAATAGAGGCTTGGAAAGGATCTTGACAGAATAGATACTCTGATAAAAACACATCTCCTTACTATGTTAATGAACAGGAGTAGGCAGAAAGAAAATGATGTGTTTATCAAAAGCTAGCTATCTCCTCCTGACCACCTGTACCTATTACCAACCATGCTTCTCCCATGGAGATGACTGTGCTTGACAAGTTCTAGGTATAGCAAGGAGGATGGTCTGGATGGACAAGAGTGATGGAAAGACAAAATCACATGTAAGAATGAAACATCCACTTACCCTCAGCACTACCTCTCAATGGGCTATGGAACCCTGGGTAGATGGGAATCAGAAAAGCAGATATTGTTACTTCTCTTCCTTCTCAGGAAACTGGAAGATGGTTCACACTTTCCAAAATTCAGTTAATTAGTGAACAAATATGTATTGACACTTCTGTGTTCCAGACTCTGGAGATATAATGATGAACAAGAGATTCTTTCTGACTTCAGAAAATACAAGGGAGAGTATATGGTGCCATAAAAAGGGTGCCCAGTCTACCCTTGGGAGGTCAGGGCAGGCTTCCATGAGAAAAATGCTTCCATTATATCCATACACCATCTAATGATATGTGATACCTTATTTCCTTTAAGAAACCTGGTAAGGGGAGAATTACCTGCCTACATAGGAAAAGCAGCATTGGTGTGGAGGTCAAATCTGTCACAGTCCAAGTAAAGTTAGGTTTCCCAGGCAGTGATGCAGTCTCCTACCAGGGTGCCTTAGTGATAAAAACAAACATGTTGTTGACAAGGCCAGGGTTGAGTGCAAGATTCATCCAACTCATAAATCTTGAAAAACGAAGAAGCACAAGGTCAGCCAGGCCCTGATCTGCCCAGCTGCTTTGTTGAAATTTTCCTGGCCAATCATCAGCTCCCAGAGATGGAGCCAAAGCCAAAAAAAATATGGGTCCCAGGAGCACAGCATTGAAATTAAAGGCAGAGTTTGTCCACATCTGACCCAAGCAAGGAGGCTGAAGAAGGGAATATGAAATGTGGAATGTAAACCCAAGCTGGCTTCTTAATCAGAAGGAATGGAGGGAGATGAATGAATGGATGAATTAATAGAAAGAAGAGCAGAGGGAGAAGAACAGCATGTGTAACAGAAAACCTCTGAGGTAAAAGGGAAAACTAGCCTTGTGTGGGCAAAGGGTTGGGAAATGTCTCTGGTTAGAAATAAGCCAAGTACACCTCCCTGGAGTTGACCACAGGACATTTAGCTCCAGTTTTCAACCAAAACCAAGATCATGCCATCAGGGTTGAAAAAGCCTAAAATTCAAAGGAAACATTTCCACTGCTCTGGGGAAGTCCATGCTAACTCTACCCTGACCTGAAGGATGATCACCTACTTTCAGGACAGGGACTAAGAAAGGTTTTTCATGGGGAAAGATCAAAAATGAGACCAAAGCAACCACGACCACAACAAAAAGAGAGAGATAAAGAGACACTTAGAAATGAACACCCACTTGCTTTCATATAAACAAGTTGAGTCAAAGTGGTGTTGAGGTGACAAATCCTATATTGTAGCCAAGAACCCCCAGAACTAAACAAATACAGTGGTTTTCCTTTCCTCCCAACAGTATGATTGTTGCAGCCTCTACCTGGTGGGGAGGGGGTGAGAAAAAAGTTCTAAACTACATAAAGATTTACTTAATGTATATAGTTCAGTCGACTGATTTGTCTGTCTCCTTTGTCCTGTTTTGTTTTGAATTTACTTCACTTGAGCAGGCCTGAGTTGCAATGGTGAAGTAAAGAGATGGTTTTTGGCACCTCAGGAAAATTCCACCTCTTTTCCTCATCCCTCCCCTTTGCAGTCAGTCTCCTTCCCTATTCCTCATGCTAATGGAGAGCTCTCCCACAGCCTCTTCAATCCCTTCTCCACCAGTCATTTACAAAGGGCTTTGGCAAGCATCCTTTCCGTTATTTGTACTACAACCCTGTGAAAAAGTCACCCAAGATATCATTTTTGCCATTTTACAAATGAGACAACTGAAAACAAAGAAGTAACATGACTCATATAGTAAGTGGCAGAGTTCTAATAAGAACCCAGGTCTTTTAACTCAAGCCTCAGAGTTTCTTCAAGCAGATCACACTGGACAAATAAAATGAATTTTATGCCAAAAAGAACATGCTGAAACCTAGTAGCTATATAACTAGTACCTAAAAGTAATGCTTCTATACTAACAGCTATGCAAGATACATCCCCAGCTGGTTAAAATATTCCTCTTACATATGTGAAATCAAAAACATGAGTCACTTGGATAAATGAATGAACTATATAATGTCACTTACTTAATAATAGTTTTGGAGGACTGTAGTGGATGCTGCTATATGCCACCCAGATCCCTGCATTCAGAATTGAAGCACATTCATTATTCCCCCAGCTTCTGTGAGTATTGGCAGTAGCTGACAGCACTTAGCTGACTCATTCTCTGGGAAATGCCCTCACTAAATGCATGAAAGTTGCCTTGCTCGTGGTCATGCCCCACTGGGAGAGCCAACCTGCATCGATTGACTAGCAAATGAGCAATAAAGGCCCAGTTCCCTTGCCTCAAGGTGAGAAGATTCTGAAGGGATCATCCCAGCTTTAGAGTTACCCAAGGATCTTGTGAGGCCTTTGTTGTGATGGTTCCACATTTCAACTCTTCCCTCTGCCCAATCCTACTTCCTTCATCCCCCCACAAATGCTGCTTTTGAGAATACCCCTGCACACAAATTCCAGTCACCTGTAGAAGTTTTCCAGTGGAAGCCTATCTAAGATTAGCACAGTGAGACAAGCACTGTGAGCTGCCTTTAAAGGACTTGGCATAGTGAGGGAGGCAAAGAAGCAAAGGGGTAATTACAGTATATGGTGGTAAGTCTACAATGAAGCAATATATCCTGGGGATAGAGTTGGGATGGGGGGGTAATAAATTTTAGGCACAGAAAATAGCATATTTCCTCATATTTTTAGTTATAAAATATAGATGTCTTTGTTCTTGTCTCATTATACTGGCTTTGATGGCCAAGAAGGCTATGGTAATCCATTTGGGAGAGTAATGTCATGCAGATATGAGGAGAAAATGCCAAAGGAGTAGCTTGACAAGATCAAGGCTTGACATTTACATGATTTCAGGGAACTGAGGGTTTTTTCTATTTCCTTGAAATGTTTTTCTACTGGTTTAGAACAGCCTAACTCTTAAATTCTACCATGTTTTATCAAAAGATTCACAGCAGGTAACTCATAAGTACTTTCTGTATTGACTGTTGGATTATGATCCCGGAATAAAGGCTTTTTGGGGGGCGATGCATAACAATGATTTTGCAGAAATAATCTAAATTTGTAATCATGAATGCAGAGTTTATCTGTTTCTCAGACTGTGATGACTAGATAAATTGGGATTCCAGCATGCCCCCAAAGCATGTAGGGGTGAAGGAATGTAAGGGATAGGGGAGTACAGAGTTGGTGCTGAGGGGCTCCTCAACTATAAAGACTAAGTGATTTTTAAACCCATCCTCCAAAAGCCTCAAATGGCTGAAATTACGCTGAGGCTGGTTTCTCCCAATCTCTGGAAAGCATGTTTTACTGATTTGTTTTATGAGCTCAATAAATCACTAGGCTCTATTGATTTTTTTATGGCTGCTCAATATAATCCCTTACCTCCTCCAAAATAAGTGATGTTGATGATGATAGATAGATAGATACATAGATAGATAGGTAGACAGATAGATAAAATAAAAGCTGACATTGATCTTTAACATCTCTGGAGAAGACCAAGCAACCCCAGAGTCCTTTATCTTTAGCCCAACCATATTGGGGGTTTCTCCAGCCAGGAACTTCCTATGAGAAAGAGGAGGGGAGAAGAATATCAGAGGCAGAAATCCTTAGTCATTCAGAGAAGACATGAAAGATAGTATCTCCCACTGGTGTTGATTGCACTTTATCAGCCCTTAGAGAACTCAAAGGCCCCTGGGGCACTTTGTTGTCATGGAGGGATTTTCTTAGGGTAGGGACTTCCCCAAGAGTCTCTGTCAAGTTTCCCTCTCTGTAGTTGCCAAAAGCCAACCGTCTTAATGTACAAGTGAATTGTATTTTGTTGATTGTTGGATGTGTGAAGCTACAGGCATTAATTCAAATATAAGTCAGTGGAATTTTTTTCTACCCTTTACTTTCAGGTGGAGAAAAACTTGTCCCACCCCCCTAAAAAAGAAAAACAAAATCAACATAATTTCTAGTGCGCTGGGATGAGTAAACAGTCAATCCAAACTGCTATAATTTTTGTGATCAATTTCTAAATTTTTACTATGAAGTGATCCTATTTTGGAAGAAGCAGCATGGTGTATTAAAATCTGACTGAATCTTCCACTTATGGAACCTTCCACTTATGCCATTTATGGTCAATGTGACCTTGAGCAAATTAAATAGGCCACTGAGCCGCAGGTACTTTTATCAGCAAGGCGGGGATTCTAATGTCTATATCATTGCAGTTCTTTTGAAGAGCAAATGAACTGGTTTTGAAACATGTTGATTCATGTGCTTAATAGATGACAGCCCATCTTGTAGTTCTACTCACTCCAAATACTCACTGCAAAAAGTCAGTCATTAAAGAAAAAAATTTGAAAAGGTTCTTGATCCCTAAATCCCTTTATATATGAAATAGTACTATAGGATGAGTTGAATTCTACAGTTACTTTCTTTTTTTTTTTTTTACATCTTTATTGGAGTATAATTGCTTTACAATGGTGTTACAGTTACTTTCAACTCAGGCTTTCTATGATTCAGTTTTAACTAGCATATGAACAAAGCAGATAGAGAAACTATTATTTTTATATAGAACTTTAACAAATATGCTTTGATAGAAAATTAGGTGAATCAGAATACCACATTTCCCAGCATTTTGACTAATACAAATGTGACCAAACATTGGTCTTAAAGTGTTTGAAACTAAAAGGAGTAACAAGAAAATTAAAGATTTTACAATATCATAAAATATCCCTTTATCACAAATGTCATTATAGCCCTTATCTGAAAAATGGGGTAATAATGTAATTAATTATTTGGGTTGTTGTGAGGATTCCACTTTTATTCTTTTAGTTTTTAAATTTTTATTATTTTTTGGCCACGCCGCATGGCATGCGGGGTCTTCATTCCCTGACCAGGGATTGAACCAGCGCCCCCTGCAGTGGAAGCACAGAGTCTTAACCACTGGACCATCAAGGTAGTCCCTCCACTTTTAAATAAATGTAAATCATTAAGCCTAAGTACCTGGCATGTGATATGAGCAAAATGAAGAGTAGCTATTAGTATTAGCCATTATAGCAAAAGCATTTCCAAACACTCCCTGATCTTTGTATGAATGGCTCCTTCGTTCATTGATTAATTCACTCACCCAGTATCTACTGAACATGTTGTTTGCTGGGCACTGGTCCTGTCACTGGGAATGGGGACGCAATGGTGAAGGCAAAGTCCCTGCTCTATTTGAAGTCTCAGTTCTACTGTCATCTCCTTCCAGAGCCCTCCTCCATCACTCAGTCTAGGTCACACCTCCCCGTCCACCACCACCACCACACTGTCACCCCTGCAGGTCACTAGGCTTTATTTGATTCAAAAATGCTTATGACTACCCAAAACTCTCTTGTTCATTTATTTGCTTACTCACTTCTTTCCTGTTTACCCTCCGCTCGCTCCACCCCAACCCCCACAGAACATACACTCCGTAAAGGCGGGGACCATGACTTCTCATTTACCACTGTGTTCCCTGCACAGTGCTGGCTATTATTCACTCAGTGCTCCCATAATTCAACCCAACTTTAATAGCAAAATTCCAGAGAAGAAAATCATTTGAGCAATTCATTCGCTTTTCTTTGCAGATTAGGTTGATGTGTGGAATTTATAAAGAAAAGCTAGAACAGTCAAGGTCATTTAACTCACAGGAGAGAAATAAACTTTAAAAATGGCCTTTGATAGTCTAGAAGCCTGGGTTTTAGTGCTGTGAGACCATGTGGAAGTCACAGCCTCTCCAACCATGTCCTTGTCTGTAAAATGGAAAGGATCATGTCCACTCTGACAAACCCACTCGTAGGGCTGTCATGTGGCAAGATACAAACATAGCTAGCATTAGGACCCTAGCCTTTACAACGTGGTTTAACATGCATTTGCCCAGCTGAGTCTTACAAAAGTGATCCTTTGAAGTACAGAAGGGAGAGGCTATTTTCATTCTGTTTTACAGAAGAAGATACTAATATTAGAGAGTTCTTTTGAGACTGGTAAGAAAAGAAGCAAGGAAAAGAGAAGTGTACTATAACGGTAGATATGTCACTATACCTTTGTCCAATCCCATAGAATGTACAACATCAAGAGTGGACCACAATGAAAACTATGGACTTTGGGTGATAATCATGTGTCAGTGTCGGTTAATCAATTGTAACAAATATTCCACTCTGGTGAGGGATTTTGATAATGGCGTATGCATGTGTGTGGGCAGGAGGTATATGGGAAACCTCTGTATCTTCCTCTCAATTTTACCATGAACCTAAAACTTCTCTGAAAAAATAGTCTTTTTTCAAAAAACTGAAAATTAAAAGAGAGAGAGAGAAGTGGCTGGGGTCAAGTGGGGAGAGAAAGGTCAAGCAGCATCTTTGCAAGATACTATTGTTCATCACACTCCCACTTTCGTTATCTCCTGTGATCCTTTCAGTCACTCTCATCCAATTTTATAGATGGGGAAACTGAAGTGCAGAGAATTAAGGTAATGGTTTAACCACAAGTAGGCTACTGGTAAATAAAGATAACAGGTTGCGAAGCCAGTTCCTCCAACTTCAAACCCCACACATTTCACTTTCACCACGTTGCTTCCAAGAAATGATCAAGGGCAAGAAATTTGGCAAAAGAGAAACATGCTATGAAAAGAAAATTAAAATCACCAATCATTTTTAAACAAAGGAGGATTATCAACTCTTTTTTCTTTTCCCAGATTTAACTGAACTCTGGGTGGGGAATGTATATGGAGTAACATGAGGATTAGCTATGAGGAAGAATTTAATAACAGAGACAGTGATTTAGCCACTAATGAGATTATGAGGGATACCCTTGGAATATAGCTTTAAGATGCGATTAAACCCTAACATCGAAACTTCCATCATTCCAGGAAAAGTTGAATGAGAATCTGTGTGAAGACAAAGGGACAGATGTTAATTTAAAGTTCCTAGCTGTCATCCTTGATCTTTATAAAATGGAACTATCTTTTTAAACTGTAAAAGATATATTTTTAAAAATTCAGAAGTGAATAATATAGGAAGTACTCCACAAACTCCACTCAGAAGCCCCTTCCCAAGAGACAAGCATTGTTAACAGTTTGATATTGCGCCTTCTACACTGGATTTATTTTACCTAAATGTGATCATTCTCTACATACTGTTCTCTAACCGTTTTTTTCCACTCCATATGATAGACAATGTTCCAGGTGAAAAGATAAATCTACCTTTTTCTTTTCAATAGTGGACATACCATAATTATTATTTTCTTTTTATTGAAGAATTTAATACAGTAATATTTTCAGAAGAAAGACAGATCATTTCACCAATTTCTTTTCATTCTCCTGTCCAGTTTCAACCACCCACAGAGTTTTAGTTGTTCCTACTTTATAGGTGTGAAAACAGTCATTTCTTTCTTCCCCAGAAGCTTTGGTCACTTGGTCCACTAATTCTGTGTATGTAAGAAATATTGACATGAAATAAGTATTCATTTCTAGAACAAAAAATTCTCCAGGTAAAGGTTATGGTATTTTCTGCTTCACATAGAACTTGTGAAAAATAAAATCTTTAATGCATGGGATTCAAAATTAATATCCCATGACCAGAGAAGTGACCACAATCTCACATCACAACAGTACTTAAGAGTTCTTATAAACCAAGTAAAGGAATTGAGATTTTGTTCTGAAGGCAATGGGAATTAGTCGGGCATGAATGCATTTTTAACTGGGGGAGAGCATAGTCAGATACTTGATACAGGAAGATCTCACTAGCTAAAGATAATGGTTTAGAATGGTGAAAATCCAGGGACAAGGAGACCCAGTTACTCATGAATGACAAGCCTTTATTAAGGTATTGTAACCGAAAAACCAGCCTGAACTGACCCTGTCCTGTTCCTAACCAGAACTAAGTTGTTTTTCAGAGACAACAGAGCAAAACTAAATCATGCAGCCAACAAATGCACAGAGGAGAAAATTTTACCTTTAAATAACACCAGGAACTAAAGTTTCTCCCCCACCATGGAACCAAGACCAGAACATGACTAGAACCCGAATGCCAGAATCCTTTCAGAAGTGAAGGGTTTTTTGTCCAGGAAGATCCCGTGCTGAAGCCTCTTTACCATATCTTACCATACACGGCCAAGTCCTGAAGCCCTCCAATTGAACCCTGCCCCATATCAACCAGTGCTTCCACATACCAACCCATTCTACCTTAACTCATAAAAATTTGACTGAACCCCAGATCAGGGAAACAGGCTGAGAGCCTTGCCTCCTGTCTTCTTGCCGGTCGCCTTCTCACTAAAGCGTTTTCTTTTCTCAGAAGTCAGTGCCATAGTATTGGTTTCTATGTGCATTGGGCAGAGAGCCCCATGCTTAGTAACAGTATTAAGTATTATACCTCATTCATACTTTACCTTTATTTTACTTTTTTAAAATACTACTTTACTTACTTTAGTAAGATATTAAGTATTGTTGAGGCCAGTTGATTCTGAGCCTTGCTATAATTACTGCTGACAGAAATATTGTAGGTGAGCAAAACTTGACACCCCAAAATGTCTCTCTGGTATGTGGATTATTTCAAACTGAAAACAATCAAGGCCCAAAAGATTCAGGAAGAAACTTTGACCTTCCCGCTTCAAACTGCCTGAAGATAGTAGATAGAAGCCTTGTTCCAGGAAGGGAGCTGTCACAGTAGATAATTATAGTATGAACTAGGTTTGTAAACAGGGATGAACCTAGCAAAGTTTGTTTGTTAAAATTCCTGTGTCCCATTGTCTCTTCATGGTCCAGCAAACATTTGTTTACCAAACATTTGCTTTTCCGTCTCCCGTCAATGGCCTTCCTCCCCTGTGAAGTCCTAAACTCCTACCCCCAACATCTTCTTTTGTCTTTAGCTGAAAATGATAGTTAAGGTGAGGGTTTCAACCTTTTTAGCAAGTTATTTAATTTTTCTGGGTCTCTCCCATGTATACATGTTTTTAAACTTTTGTGTGATTTTCTCCTGTTAATCTGTCTCATGTCAATTTAATTCTTAGACCAGCCAGAAGAACCTAGAACGGTAGTGGAAAATTTCTTCCTCCCCAACAGTATAAATACAAACTCTGGCCTCTCCTTCTAAAATGTCCCTTGGCCTCAGTACATTGCCAAAGATACCAACCTCCACTTCCAAGAGGGCTTAATTACATGGCTGTAGGCTGGACTCCTGTTTCTCACCACATGAACCTCTCTCTCCAGAGGGCTGCTTGAGTGTCCTCATGACATGGAAGCTAGCTTCCTCCAGAGCAAGCAATCCAAGAGAGAAGGCAAGAAGGAAGCCATGTGCTTTACATCCTGGTGTCAGAAGCCACACAATGTCATACATACATTATTCATTTCATTTAAGTCAGTTAGTCCATCCCACACTCAATGGAAGAGGAGTTAAGTGCCATCTCTTGAAGAGAGGAATGTCAAAGAATTTTTGGACATATTTTAAAACCCCCAGAGGAGTCTAGTTTCAAATCCAGATTGATACACACGAGAGTCAGAGGCTTAGGGGACTGTGAGACGTAATTCTCCAGGAATTCACAAAAGCAAATGGGAGTTCTTTAGACTTTCACGGTCCATAGAACTGGGAGGATTCAGTGTAGTTTATCTAGACATCTGAGAGGCAGGGAGGCCAAATGATATTTCAGTTATACTATTAATCTCCCCATGTTATCAAATGTGTTACTGAGAGCATGAGATCTAAGTCTTTCCTGTTAATTCTCAAAATTATGAAAACATCCAAAGTATTTCATTATTTCCACATATCCCAATTTTTAATTCCAACTGAAATCTGGCATCTATTTTAGCACTCAAGGAGTGTTCTGCTCTTTCTGGGAAGGATTAGACGTATGTTAGTTGGAGAAGGTAAACCTTTAAAATGAGCCTTTGAGTGCCTGGATCCCCTTTTCTCTTCAGGCTTTTGTCAAAGGCAGGTTTAGCTCATGTGTGTGGGTATGTGTGTGTTTGCTTGAAATTAGACTGAGAAATTACATTGTTTAACCAGTTTATTGTACCAGTTGGACACTGTAGGGTAAAGGCAGGAATTTGACTTTTTATCACCACTGCCCCCCTTTAAATGCTCTATTATTAGTTCACGTACCCTCCCTTCAATGAAATCTCAATCAGATCTCACAGCTTTTCCAATCACCCTCACATAATAAAATATTACTCTATTTTGTCTAGTCTAAGATGAACATATTTTTCCATTTTAATATCTCATCTCTGAATCTCAAAGTCATCTTGTAGTCATAATTGGAAGGGATTTTTTTCCCCAAGTGTTATATAAAATAATGGAACATCTTATAATCAATAGCATCTTAGACTCAATGAAATTTAATAATCTCTTTTTCCAGGTATTAAAAAATCTAGTCAGTATAATAATCAAAATCCTATTCTCATCAAATTTAAAACTTCTCTCTTCTCTGATCTCTAGCCTACTTCAGTCTTGGAAGCCTATAATGAAAGAAGATGGGGATGGTTAGAATCATCTTCAGCTCTTATTCTACCTTCTCCTTGACTCCCTAGCTGATGCTTTGGGACCTTTCAGGGATTGGAGTGAGGAGATTGAAAAGAAGTAAAAGTAAATATAGTATTATTTCACAGTACAGTTATACTCTGGTATAGGTATTCTCTCTGTGAGGGATGTTCTAAATGTCAATTCTTTCTTTCTTGGAGTGGTTTTGTGGCTTTTTCAGAGACAACTTCCATCATTGGGGATCTCTCACCTACAGTTCATCTGACGTACACTATGCCTCCTCTTACAACTTCCCCTTTAGCCACTGGTTTTTGTGGCCCACCCCTCCATTGGATTTACTCCTCTTGTGTGGAGTTCCACTCATAACAACCCAATACATTCCAACCTCGGGGGCCTCATGGGTTCATGGGAAATTCAAACATCCTTTGTCACACCAGATGCTAGAAGTTGTGGTGGATTCCGACAGAGCCATTTTCCCTCACTGTGCTCCTAGTCAACAGAGCTCAGGCCACTGACTCTCACCTTTAAATTTTGTAGTTGTGAATCAGATGCCAGTCCTTGCATGGAACACGTGAAAAACTCTCCAAATGGTTCTCTAGAAGCATCATCACTGGGTCTGAGAACAGTATCTCATTAATTGCCTCTTGGAATGGTCAGTCTTAGGCAACTTCACTTCTGTTTCAGGTTTCATCATCAACTTTAAGATAAACACACTCACATATAAAATGCTAGAAAAGAAAAAAGGTTTATTTATTTTTTTCTACGTGTCATAGTGCTTTTCATTTTCTATTTAATATCACTTTACATATACAAAAATTTATATTTTTAGCATGAATTTTACCATTATCTTTATAGTGTGTATAGCTAGTATTATTTTTTTGTTGAATTTACAATATTGTGTTAATTTCAAGTGGACAGCAAGGTGATTCAGTTTTTATATATATATATATATATATATATATATATAATTTTATTTATTAAATCAATTAATTCTCTACTTTTTCCCCCCAAATGCTGAGAAACTGCTCACAATAAAAGATATAACAATAGGGTGAGATACAGTAACTATCTACTTTATGCTGGGTCCTTTATGTTACTGTTGATATATTGAGAAGAACAAAACATCACTAATGTAGTATGCCTGCCAAGAATGCATAACCCAAATTTACTCATGAGGAATAGCAGACAAAGACTCAGAATATAGAAATCAAAACAAACTATCAGCTTTCTTACTGACAAAGATAATTTGCGGAATGCAGAGGCCAAATGCTAACACTTCCTAAAACTTGGCTCCTGAATTAATCAGACTTAACACCAGTCCCTCTCCTCAGTACATGCATAAACCATAGGCCTCTTAATTCAGGAAACAATGTCTACCCCATTAAGCTTGTCAAACGGAGGAAAGGAGACTAGAATACCCTGGCTCTGCGGTAGACAGATTGAAAAGAGAAAAGAACCCAGAAGCAGCTGACATACACATGTCCACACAGTACCCAGATAACACAAATGGCAACTTTGGAGATAGAGATACCTTCTCTAGGTGGATCCAGACCCTATTGCACAGGGTTTAGAGTCCACAAAATCCTTGTTGGAATTAATCCTTCCTTCAGGTAAACCTAACTCTCTTCCAGGGCACAAGGCCTGAAAATGCAGCTGAGTTTCAGTCCTCTACTCACCACTGGCACAGATGGGCAGCCCTGTGCAGGTGGCAGCCCTGCATGCCTAATTCTTTCTCTCAATTCACTGAAAGTTTGAGAAGGACAGAATGTAGGGAGGAAATTCCCTTCCATTTTCTAATATACGGTTGAAAATTCTATTTCAGTGGCCTATGTAGGGATTCCGGGAAGAAGAGAAAATGGTCCCCTCTATGTAAGGGATGTTGATACATTAAAGATATCAGTTTATCTCCCATGATACAGTTTATTTTTTTCATCTTATTCTGAACTGTCTAGTCATTTAGGTTTAGGCGTATCTGTTGTATGTAGATAACAATATTTAGATTTTGTAATTAGGGCCCAGCCCAGGAATTTTGTCTTATAACAGGAATATTTGCAGCATTCATATTAATTACTCTAAGTGATATGACTACTATCATTTTGTATGCTTTCTATTTTTATTCACTTTGCTATTTCCCTTCTTTATAATTCTATCTTTTGCTGCATTGACTTTTATTAGCTTTTTCTTCTTTTCTAGTGATTTCCTAGTCATACATCCTATTTATCCTATTGTCTTTACATAATAATTATTATAATAAATATATTTGAGCCCTTATTTCTAGATCAAAATCAATATTGATTTCCATCTGTGAAATATGACAACCTCCCCTCTGCCTATCTCATAACCTTTAACTGAGCTTTTTAATGCAAATTATTCTATTTCTTCTTACCTTGGGTTCTTAGCATATCTTCTAAGAAATAATATTTTCATTTTTATTGTTTTATAAACTTAGTAACAACTCTAAAACTTACCGGCCTCTCTGCTTACCGATTTTCATGTTACATAATTCTTCCCTTTCTTGAGCTCTTAATTTTGATTCACTTCTCAGCCTACTAAACCAAAAGAATACTTGCTAATTCAGGATGTAATTGTTGGAACCCAGGGCAGGCATCCCCAAAATATGCCTTAATGCCATAATGATTATTTTGAATTAAAGTTACTTAAGAAATAGCCTCAAAAAGAGACATGCACCTCAATGTTCATTGCAGCACTATTTACAATAGTGGGACATGGAATAGCTGGGACATGGAAACAACCTAAATGTCCATCAACAGAGGAATGGATAAAGAAGATGTGGTACATATATACAGTGGAATATTACTCAGCCATAAAAAGGAACGAAATTGGGTCATTTGTAGAGACATGGATGGACCTAGAGTCTGTCATACGGAGTGAAGTAAGTCAGAAAGAGAAAAACAAGTATCGTGTATTAACACATACATGTGGAATCTGAAAAAATTGGTATAGACGATCTTATTTACAAAGCAGAATAGAGACACAGGCGTAGAGAACAAACATATGGATACCAAGGGGGAAAGGGGGGGTGGGATGAATTGGGAGATTGAGATTGATATATATACACTATTGATACTATGTATAAAATGCATAACTAACGAGAAAATATTGTATAGCACAGGGAACTCTACTCAATGCTCTGTGGTGACCTAAATGGGAAGGAAATCCAAAAAGGATGGGATATAAGTATATGTATAGCTGATTCACTTTGCTGTACAGTAGAAACTAACACAACATTGTAAGGCAACTATACTCCAATAAATATTAAAAATAATAATAATAATCACCTTAACTTCCAAATAGAATACCTTCACATTTTTGAAAACTAGTTCATTTGTATATATAAACCAACATTGTCTACAGAAGATTTTGTTTGTGCTCCAAATATGCTAATGTCATTCCCAGTTGAAACTGTCACATACTAAAGGTTACACATTTCTTTCTTTTTAAATAAAAAGTCAGATAATCACTGAACACCTTAATTAAAAAAAAGAAAGAAAGAAATAGCCAATACAGGAGGGACAATCTGATCCTCCCCTCTGTCTCCCTGACAGCAGGAAATAAATCTCTGATGTGAGAGGTGCCCTCCCTGTACCAAGAGGTAGAATGACATCCTTATCACCAGAGGTAGGGAATTCAGGGCAAAGAAGGCTCTATAAAATACCTGTTACCTCTTTACTAATTTACTATTCACACCCAAACACTGCTTAAATTTCTTACTAATTAAGTACCCAAATCTAAGTTTCTGTGCCCTGTTAATTTCTCTCAAATTTACTGTTTCTTTGTCAAAAAAAAAATATATATATATATACATACATATAAAAGCTGCCTGCTTGGACACTTTTTAGGTCCCATTTCTATGAGACCTTTGTGCACACGATTTAATATTTGTTTCTTTTTCTTCTATTAATCTTTCTTCTGTCAATTTTAGTATTAGTCCAACCACAAGAATTCAAGAGGAGTAACTGGGAAAATTCCCTCCTTGCTGATAATATGTTATTGACTCTACTCACATTATTTTCTCAGCCTTCAATGCCCTCCATTTGATGATAGCCAACTTCCTATTCTGTATTCTCAAGACACATCCATTGTGCATACTTCTGTTATGGAACTTATTTCATTCTGTGCATGCATTACTGGAATGTAAGCTCCTTAAGAGCAATTTCTTTCTCTGTCATCTCTACTTTCTTTCCAGTGTGTTGCAAAGAGCCTGGAAGGTACGAAATAGAGACTCAGTCACTGTTGAAAGAAGGAAATCATTAGCTGAATTATTTAATATTTGATCACTGAGAACACTGCAGTACTTCTGCGTATTGTGCTGTAATGCTGAATTTGTAGACAGAAACACAGAGGAAAAAAGGCTGAATGACATCACAGTTGGAGATACCAACCCCTTCAAGGAGCCATTCATCTGATAGTCAAAGCCACACTCTCCAAGTGAGGTATAATCAAGAAGAAGGCTGAGCACCAAACATGTGCTATGCCCACACTTAAATGGGAGGAGAATGGAGTGAACAGGAGGAGAAGTAGGCAGCAGGGTGAATCAACGCTGTGGAAACTTAAGTGGGAGAGAGTCAAAGATGGCAAAAGTGGTCAACAGTAACTAATAATTAAGGGATATAGGAAGGATGAAGGATGAGACCAGAAGTAAGGTCATTAGAAGTTGATGATCTTGTTTCCCACATTTTTTTACATGGTTGTCTTCTCTGTGCTCGTCAGTTGTGATTTAAAACTATGAATACTTAGATAAATAAAAGCTCTAACCAGTCTAGGTACTTGCTAAGTCAATTAGCATATTTGAAAATTCAGTTATAGTCACCTGCATGGTAAAAGGATTTTTTAAATGAATCTGGCATTTCAATCCCTCTCTATCTCAATCCCCTAAAAGTTTGCTTTAAAAGATTAAATAAATAAATTCAAATTTCTTATAGGGTAAAATTCTTATCTTTAAGAGTAAACAGTCTAGTCATCAAGGAAAAAAGAATACCAGATAAATATTATGGGGGAGTTCTTCACCTATTTGTGTTTAACCACAGCCACTTCAGGAAAAGACTAATGGGGATTTAGAAAACCTCATGAAATAAACCACATTGTAGCCATATGTGGAGGCAAAATACATATATATATATATATATATATATATATATATATATATCACTCGAGTATATCCTAAATTGTAGAGGAACATGATGAAAGGGAGTCTACTCTTGGTGCAAAAACTGATTCTTTGGCAAATTTTCAAGGGCAAGAAGGTACTTACGACTTTCTACAGTGAGATATATTTAAACTTACTGTTTTATCACTGAGTAGCTTTTAAAGTTGTATCAATTTTCTCTAAAATACTTTGTACTCAGAAGTTCTTCACTATCACAGATTACACTAGATGTTTCTAAACGAAGACCTCTTTTTCAAGTGAGAAAACTCCAGATCTAGAAGGAAACATAATGTAGCTTACTGCCAAAACTACATGATTATTAGTTTATATATTTGTTGAAACAAACACGTATCAAGAACTTACTATATTAAAGTGTAGTGTACATCACTGTTTCTCAAACCATCTATGGTAGAGGACTATTTTTTCCCCAATCCATCATGATTTTTCAAAAATGTAATAAGAATAAATTACTAAACAAAATAACATCAAAAAAGGAAGCCCAACTTTTTATTATTAAATTCCACAGAATAAAATTACATTCTCAAATTACCTTTATAATGTTCTAAATATTTACTCTCAATTCCTATTCTTATCTGTTTGCCACACCCCCTATCCTGTTCCTTAGGCAGGGCTGGGGGTTGGTTAGTGCTTTAACCAACATAGGCATTTGTGTCTCAACTCAACGGAGGCTTTCATTCTTACAGTCAAAAGAAATTCAGAAATACTCCTCCCATTGGCATAACCAAGAGTACACCAATTACGCAAGAAAACAAACACATAGAAAGAAAACTTGTGTAGAAAGAGTACACAATCAGGCTTCTTTTATGCACTATAATCATCACAGGACCAGTGAAAAAACTTTCAGGCATTTCCAGGACTTATAAAAATTTTTGAGAGCTAAAATATATTAACTGACTCCAAAAAATAAACACAGAAAGTAAAATTAACAAATGTTAAAATCTTAAAAATAAAGCATTGATTATTAAATTAATGATTATCAATTAATTATTAGTAATTTTTAAATTTAGTGTTCATAAAATATCATTATATTTGAAAACCCTTTTTAAGTTACATTTTATCACTTTCCAATATCAGCAAGAAATCATAGCTAGTGGTATTTTAAGGGAGTTATTTGCAGCTAAGTTATTTAAAAAGAAAAAAAATCCTTTCAAAAATTTTATAGCCAAAAAAAGTTTATATGGGTTATGAAGACATCTTAATAAATGTGAAATGACATGGTTTTAAAAAGATTTTTCAAAAATCTTTTTAAAAACCCTGTCCACAAAGTATAAACACATTGACTTTTTGTTAAATGAATGAATGAATTTAGAAGGCACACTTTGGAAAAACTAGAGGAGAAGCAACAGGACACTTGCATTGTACAGGGCTTGTTGCAGAGAGCAACATTTATAAGCAGAGAATGGAGATAAGGCTAGAATACAAGATCAGACATCTGCAACATCCACGGTAGGAAACAGTTAAAACATGGCAGGAAAACAGAATCAGCAGACACCAAATGAGGCAAAGGAAAAAAGGACGGTAGATTAAATCAGACCAGGCTGGAGATTATTTCCCTAACCACATTGAAGACAGTTCTTCCCAGACATTCAGAGAGAGAAAATTGGGAGTTTATATCAACTTTCACGAATAATTTTCATTGTTGTTACCTTTACTTATTAAGGTACTACTAAATATACATAATTTTTAAATTTCATATTGTGAATCTAAGTTTTTCAAACAAATCCTTTTTTACTTCTGTAACATACAAGGTTAATGGGCCTATCCAGGTATGGTTACCATCTTAGTTCATTTAGGCTGCTATAACAAAATACCATAGACTGGGCAGCTTATAAACAACAGAATTTTATTGCTTATAGTGCTGGAGACTCAAAGCCTGAGATCAGGGTGCCAGCCTGGTTAGATGAGGGCCCACTCCCAGGTTGCAGACATACCGTCGTATCCTCACATGGTGGAAGGAGCAAGCCAGCTCTCCAAGGCCTCTTTCATAAGGGCACTAAACCCATTTATGAAGGCTGGGCCCTCATGACTTAATCAATTCCAAAAGGCCCCCATCTTCTAATACTATCATCTTGGGCATTAGGTTTTCAACATAGAAATTTGTGGTTGGGGGGGCACAAACGTTCAATTCAGACTGCAGCAGTTATGAACAGACATATAGACTGCCTAGAAATATCCTGTGTCTTCGAGCATTTACATAGTGCTTGATTTCTTTCTTTCTTTCTTTCTTTTCTTTCTTTCTCTTTCTCTCTTTCTCTCTTTCTTTCTTTCTTTTATATGTCATTACTTTTACTTGAATTTGCTTTTATCTTTTTTATTAAGGTATGTATAGTAAAGAGTACAAATTTTAATTGCATAACTCAACATGAATATTCACCAACAGATCATAACATACAATAGTTGCACCACTTCAGATGGCTCCCTCCCAGTCAGTATACCCCCAAAGGTAATCACTATTCTGACTTCTATCACCGTTGATTAATTTTTCCTTTATTGAGCTTAATATAAATGGAATCATACAGTAGGTACTTTTTGGTTCCTGGCTTCTTTTGCTCAACATTATGCCTGTAATATTCATCTGTCTTGTCATTTAGTAGCTATACAGGTTTCCTCCACTACCAAAAGCAGAGTGTTCCTTGTGGTGGCTCAAACCCTAAGCAGCATCTGAACAGGGAGGGAAACAGCAATTATTGGCAATTGTACAGGTGGCCTATAAGAGGCAGAACAGGTCTCTGATGGTGGCCAGACCACCACACTTCATGCCCCAACCCTTGCTGAATACCCACACCAGCCCCTCATGCTTCAGCTCTGCTCCCCACTGGGGCAGAGGATGCCAGTGCTGGAAGGGGTAAGAGCACATGCTTGGACCCAACCCTCAAGCTTCTGTTCCAGCAACTTGGAACCTGACCCCAGCCCTAACAGAGCAGTGACAGCCACTGAGCAGAGGGAAATCCCTACCTCACACCTGACTCCAGCCCTAGCCCCTCCTTCTCCAGCCCCACCTCCTATTGAGTGGATAGCTGCCAGCACATCATGAGGAAAGATGTGACTTGCGTTCACATCAAATCTAGCTTTCTCACCAAAGCCACCAGGACCACACAGATTGTACAGGGACACTCCAATGTAAGGACACTGTTTCAAGACAGCTATAGGTAACTGTTTTACCTAAGCAAAATGAGGAGACAGAAGAATTTGTCTCAACTGAGAGAGCATGAGAAAACCCCTGAACAACAACTAATGAAACAGAAATAAATAATTTACTAGATAAAGAATTCAAAGCATTAGTAATAAGAATGCTAACTAAATTAGGGAAAAGAATAGATGAACATGGTGAGAGTTTTAATAAGAAACTAGAAAATTTAAAAAGAAACAGTCAGAGAGGGGGCAGAGTCAAGATGGTAGAGTAGGAAGATGCGGAGTTCACATCTCCTCACAACTAGGGCACCTACTAGGCACTGGTGGGGTTCCTCAGACACTTAAGGGGGTGGGAGGAATCCCCACACAACCAGGTAGGATGTGGGAGGGAAGGAGGAAGGGAAGAAAAGTGGAGGCGGGGTGGGACTGGCACCCCTTAATTGGGGCTGGGGAGGGAGAGGTTCCCACACTCAGAGGGGCCCACCTACAGTGCAGGGATAAGGGGATGGGGAGAGACTTTCAGGGAATTGGGGGATCAGAGGGCAGTGCAGCCAGTGTCTCCCCCACCTACTCAGGCCCTAGCAACTCTGCTGGGGTCCTAGGTCTGAACCCCCCACCCCCTGGGGGTCCCTCATGGCAAGGGGACCAGCAAGGATGGAGAGGGACCTTCAGGGGATCAGGGGATCAGAGGGGAACATGTCCAGCACCTCCCTTGCCCACTGGGGCCCCAGCAAGCCTGCTGGGGCCCCAGGCCTGAAACCCCACCCCCCTGGGGCCCCCTCCAGCCAAGCAGGTCCTGGGCCTGAGCCCCACCCCGACAAAGGCCTCTTCCAGCTGCGTGGGTCCCAGGCCCAAGCTCCACCTCTGCCAATCCTCCTCTGGCAGCACAGGTTCTGGCAGCCTGTACGCTACCCCTGAGAGGGCCTCCTCTGGCCATACGGGTCCAGGTGGGCCAAGCACGGCACCCTCCAAGGCCTCCTTCAGCTGCACCAGCCCCTGCAGGCACACTTGTGGAGTGCTGCACCCCAGCTGGCCTCCAAGAGCACATGTGCTCTGGGCCAGCTCCAGGAACAGACACTGGTGAGAGGAACACACACAGAGATGGGGCTGACACAGCAGATCCAGAGACCTACCTAGAAGTCTTGGAGCCCTACTGGGGAGGCGGTGGTAGCCTGTAGCTCACCATGGATGCAAGGACACTGAGAGAGGAGGAACAAGGGAATTTTCTTTTTTTAATTTTTATTTATTTTATTTTTTACTTTTTTTTTGCTGTCAGGGTTCCATTTTGTTTTGCTGTTGTTGTTTCATTTTTATTATTTCTAACATATTTTATATTTTTAAATTTAATTTTTTATTCTTTATTATTGTTTTACTCTTTTCTGTCTGTTGCTTTTTTGACTTTTATTTTTGTTTTTGTCGCA
Organism: Aethalodelphis obliquidens; assembly: GCF_003676395.1. Classification (NCBI taxonomy): domain Eukaryota; kingdom Metazoa; phylum Chordata; class Mammalia; order Artiodactyla; family Delphinidae; genus Aethalodelphis; species Aethalodelphis obliquidens. Next base: position 7,503,699 of record NW_020837999.1, on the reverse strand, counting down.
GCTTGCAGGGTCTTGGTTCCCAGGCCGGGGGTCAGGACTGAGCTCCTGTGGTGGGAGCACCAAGTCCAAGCCGCTGAATTAACAGAGAACTTTAGCTCCCAGAGAATATTAATTGGTGTGAGGTCCCCCAGAGGTCCTCCTCTTGGCACCAACACCCAGCTCCACCCAACCACCTGAAAACTCCAGTGCTGGCTGTCTCAGGCCAAACAACCAGCAAGACAGGAACACAGCCCAACCCATCAAATAAAAAAGAGATGACAAAAAAATGTTATAGATGAAGGAACAAGGTAAAAACCTATAAGACAAAATTAATGAAGAGGAAATAGGCAAGCTACCTGAAAAAGAATACAGAAGAATGACAGTAAAGATGATCCAAAATCTTGGAAATAGAATGGAGGCACGGATCAAGAAAATACAAGATATGTTTAACAAGGACCTAGAAGAACTAAAGAACAAACAAACAGTGATGAACATCAAAATAACTGAAATGAAAAATACACTAGAAGGAATCAATAACAGAATAACTAAGACAGAAGAATCAATGAGTAAGCTGGAAGACAGAATGGTGGAAATAACTGCCAAGGAACAGAAAAAAGAAAAAAGAATGAAAAGAAATGAGGACAGTCTCAGAGACTTCTGGGACAACATTAAATGCACCAACATTCAAATTATAGGGGTTCCAGAAGAAGAAGAGAAAGAGAAAGGGTCTGAGAAAACATTTGAAGAGATTATAGTTGAAAACTTCCCTAACATGGGAAAGGAAATAGCCATCCAAGTCCAGGAAGCACAAAGAGTCCCATAGAGGGTAAACCCAAGAAGAAACATAATGAGACACATATTAATCAAACTAACAAAAATTAAATTCAAAGAAAAAATATTAAAAGCAGCAAGGGAAAAGCAAAACAATAATATACAAGGGAATTCCCATAAGGTTATCAGCTGATTTTTCAGCAGAAACTCTGCCCGGCAGAAGCGAGTGTCAGGATATATTTAAAGTAATGAAAGGGAAAAACCTACAACTAAGACTACTCCACCCAGAAAGGATCTCATTCACCTTCAATGGAGAAATCAAAAGCTTTACAGACAAGCAAAAGCTAAGAGAATTCAGCACCACCAAACCAGCTTTACAACAAATGCTAAAGGAACTTCTTTAGGGAGGAGACACAGGAGAAGAAGAAGAAAAAGACCTACAAAACAAACCCAAAACAATAAAGAAAATGGTAATAGGGACAAACATATCAATAAGTACCTTAAATGTAAATGGATTAAATGCTCTAACCAAAAGACACATCCTGGCTGAATGGATACAAAAACAAGACCTGTATATATGCTGTCTACAAGAGACCAACTTCAAATCCAGAGACACATACAGACTGAAAGGGAGGGGATGGAAGAAGGTATTCCATGCAAATGGCTAGCATAGCAATACTCATATCAGATAAATTAGACTTTAAAATAAAGACTGTTACAAGAGACAAGGAAGGATACTACATAATGATCAAGGGATCGATCCAAGAAGAAGACATAACAATTATAAATATTTATGCATCTGACATAGGAGCACCTCAATACATAGGCAAATGCTAACAGCCATAAAAGGGAGGGAAAATTGACAGTAACACAATAATAGTGGGGGATATTAACACCGCACTTACACCAATGGACAGATCATCCAGACAGAAAATAAATAAGGAAACACAAGTTATAAATGATACATTAGACCAGATAGACTTAATTGATATTTATAAGACATTCCATCTGAAAGCAACAGAATACACTTTCTTCTCAAGTGTACACGGAACATTCTCCAGGATAGATCACATCTTGCGTCACAAATCAAGCATCGGTAAATTTAAGAAAATTGGAATCATATCAAGCATCTTTTCTGCCCACAATGCTATGAGATTAGAAATCAATTACAGGAAAAAAGTAAAAGAACACAAACACGTGGAGGCTAAACAATATGCTACTAAATAACCAAGAGATCACTGAAGAAATCAAAGAGGATGTCAAAAAATACATAGAAATAAATGACAACAAAAACACAACCCAAAACCTATGAGATGCAGCAAAAGCAATCCTTAGGAGGAAATTTATAGCAATGCAATCCTACAACAAGAAACAAGAAATATCTCAAACAACCTAACCTTACACCTAAAGCAACTAGAGAATGAAGAACAAACAAAACCCAACTAAGTAGAAGAAAAAAAAAACTATAAAATCAGAGCAGAAATAAGTGAAATAGAAATGAAGAAAACAATAGGAAAAATCAATGAAACTAAAAGCTGGTTCTTTGCAAAGATAAACAAAATTGATAAAACTTTAGCCAGACTCATCAAGGAAAAAAGGGAGAGGACTCAAATCAATAAAATTAGAAGAGGGCTTCCCTGGTGGCGCAGTGGTTGAGAGTCCGCCTGCCGATGCAGGGAACGTGGGTTCGTGCCCCTGTCCGGGAAGATCCCACATGCCGCGGAGCAGCTGGGCCTGTGAGCCATGGCTGCTGAGCCTGTGTGTCTGGAGCCTGTGCTCCACAACGGGAGAGGCCACAACAGTGAGAGGCCCGTGTATCGCAAAAAAAAAAAAAAAAAAAATTAGAAGAGAAAAAGGAGACATTACAACTGACACTGCAGAAATACAAAGGATCATAAGAGACTAATACAAGCAACTATACACCAATAAAATGGACAACCTGGAAGAAATGGACGAATTCTTAGAAACGTTCAACCTTCAAGAATGAATCACAAAAAAAACTGTATAGAAAAAAAAAATGAACCACGAAGAATTAGAAAATATAAATAGACCAATCACAAGTAATGAAATTGAAAGGGTAATTAAAAATCTTCCAACAAAGAAAAGTCCAGGACCAGATGGCTTCACAGGTGAATTCTATTAAATTTAGAAAAGAGCTAATACCCATCCTTCTCAAACTCTTCCAAAAAACTACAGAGGAAGGAATACTCCCAAGCTCATTCTACAAGGCCAACATCACCCTGATACCAAAACCAGACAATGATATCACACAAAAGAAAATAACAGACCAATATCTCTGATGAACATAGACACAAAAATTCTCAACAAAATACTTGCAAAAGAATCCAAAAACACATTAAAAGGATCATACACCATGATCAAGTGGGATTTATCCCCAGGATGCAAGGATTCTTCAATATATACAAATCAATCAATGTGATACATCTTATTAACAAATTAAAGAATAAAAACCATGTGATCATCTCAATAGATGCAGAAAAAGCTTTTGACAAAGTTAAACACCAGTGTATGATAAAAACTCTTCAAAAAGTGGGCATAGAGGGAACCTACCTCAACATAATAAAGGCCATATATGACACATCCACAGCAAACGTCATTCGCAATGGTGAAAAACTGAAAGCATTTTCACTAAGATCAGGAACAAGACAAGGATGTCCACTCTCACCACTATTATTCAACATAGTTTTGGAAGTCCTAGCCATGGCAATCAGAGAAGAAAAAGAAATATCAGGAATCCAAATTTGAAAAGAAGCAGCAAAACTTTCACTGCTTGCAGATAACATGATACTGTACACAGAAAATCCTAAAGATGCCATCATAAAACTACTACAGCTCATCAATGAATCTGGTAAAGTTGGAGGATACAAAATTAATGCACAGAAGTCTCTTGCATTCCTATACACTAACAACAAAAAATCAGAAAGAGAAATTGAAGAGACAATCCCATTTACCACTGCAACAAAAAGAATAAAATACCTAGGAATAAACCTACCTAAGGAGGTAAAAGACCTGTACCCAGAAAACTATAAGATACTGATGAAAGAAATCAAAGATGACACAAACAGATGGAGAGATATACCATGTTCTTGGATTGGAAGAATCAATATTGTGAAAATGACTATACTACCCAAAGCAATCTACAAATTCAATGCAATCCCTATCAAAGGTATTTTTCACAGAACTAGAACAAACATCTAAATATTTGTATGGAGAAACAAAAGACCCTGAATAGCCAAAGCAATCTTGAAAAAAAAAAAAAAAAAAAAAAAACAGAGCTGGAGAAATCAGACTTCCTGACTTCAGACTATACTACAAAGCAACAGTAATCAAGACAGTATGGTACTAGCACAAAAACAGAAATATAGATTAATCGATAGAAAGCCCAGAAATAAACCCACACACCTATGGTCACCTAATCTATGACAAAGGAGGTAAGGATATACAACAGAGAAAAGACAGTCTTTTCAATAAGTGGTGCTAGGAAAAGTGGACAGCTAAATGTAAAAGAATGAAATTAGAACACTCCCTAACACTATAGACAAAAATAAACTCAAAATGGATTAAAGACCTGAATGTAAGACCAGACACTATAAAGCTCTTAGAGGAAAACATAGGAAGAACACACATTGACGTAAATCACAACAAGATCTTTTTTGACCCACCTCCTAGAGTAATGGAATTAAAATAAAAATTAACAAATGGGACCTAATAAAACTTAAAAGATTTTACACAGCAAAGGAAACCATAAACAAGATGAAAAGACAACACTCAGAATGGGAGAAAATATTTGCAAACAAATAAATGGACAAAGGATTAATCTCCAAAATATACAAACAGCTCATGCAGCTCAATATCAAAAAAAACAAAATGGGTGGAATCAAAAATGGGCAGAAGACCTAAATAGACATTTCTTCAAAGAAGACATACAAGTGGCCATTAAGCACATGAAAAGATGCTCAACATCACTAATTATTAGAGAAAAGCAAATCAAAACTACAATGAGGTATCACCTCACACCAGTCAGAATGGCCATCATCAAAAAATATACACACAATAAATGCTGGAGAGGGTGTGGAAAAAAGGGAACCTTCTTTAACTGTGGGTGGGAATGTAAATTGATACAGCCACTATGGAGAACAGTATGGACATTCCTCAAAAAAGTAAAAACAGAACTACCATATGACCCAACAATCCAATTGCTGGGCATATACCCTGAGAAAAACATAATTCAAAACGAGACCTGCACCCAAATGTTCATTGCAGCACTATTTACAATAGCTAGGGCATGGAAGCAACCTAAAGCCCATCAACAGATGAATAGATAAAGAAGATGTGGTACATATATACAATGGAATATTACTCAGCCATAAAAAAGAAATAAATTGGGTCATTTATAGAGATATGGATGGACCTAGAGTCTGTCATACAGAGGGAAGTAAGTCAGAAAGAGAAAAACAAGTATCATATATTAACACATATATGTGGAATCTAGAAAAATGGTACAGATGAACCTATCTGCAGGGCAGGAATAGAGACACAGACGTAGAGAATGGATGTGTGGACATGGGTGGGGTGGGATGAATTGGGAGATTGGAATTGACGTATGTGCACTGCCATGTGTAAAAGAGATAGCTAGTGGGCACCTGCCATATAACAAAGGGAGCTCAGCTCAGTGTTCCGTGGTGACCTAGATGGGTGGGATGGGGGGTGGGAATGGGAGGGAGGCCCAAGAGGGAGGGGATATATGTATACATATAGCTGATTCACTTAATTGTACAGCAGAAACTAACACAACATTGTAAAGCAAATATACCCCAATAAAAAAATAAAATACATGTACAATGGCAAAAAAAAAAGAAAAAGAACCTGTCAGAGCTGAAGAATACAATAACTGAAATGAAAAACATACTAGAGAAAATGAACAGCATACTAGCTTATACAGAAGAAGACATAAGTAATCTGGAAGATAGAATAATGGAAAACACCTAATCAGAACAGCAAAAATAAAAAAATTTAAGGGAATTCCCTGGCAGTCCAGTGGTTAGGACTCCATGATTTCACTGCCAAGGATGTGGTTTCAATCCCTGGTCAGGGAACTAAGATTCCACAAGGCATGCTGCATGGCCAATTTTTTTTTTAATTAAAAAATTAAAACAATTTAAGGTTTTTTGGGGATAACATCAAGCATACCAACACTTGCATTATAGGTGTCCCAAAAACAGAAGAGAGAGAGAAGGGGATTGAAAATATATGTGATGAAATTATGGCTGAAAACTTCCCAAACCTGAAGATGGAAACATATCCAGGTACAGAAAGCACAGAGGGTCCCAAACAAGTTGAACACAAACAGACTCACGCCAAGACATATCATAATTAAAATGTCAAAATTTAAGAATAAAAAGATAATTCTAAAGGCAGCAAGAGAAAAACAAAGAGTCATATACAAGGGAAGTCCCATGAGGCTATTAGCTGATTTCTCTGCAGAAATTTTGCAGATAGCAAGGGAGTGGCATTATATGTTTAAAGTGCTGAAAGGGAAAAACCTATAATCTAGGATACTCTAACCAACAAGATTATCATTCAGAATTGAAGGAGAGATAAAGAAGTTCTCAGACAAGCAAAAACTGAAGAGTTCATCAATACTAAACTGACCATCTTCTCTAAGTGGAAAAGAAAAAGCTATAACAAGAGTAAGAATTTATAGGAAAGGAAAAATCCCACTAATAAAGGCAAATATATAGTAAAGTCTGTGGATTAACAACTCAAATAAACCCATATGAAGATTAAAGGACAAAAACTGCAAAATCAACTACAACTACAATAAACAGTTAAGGGATAGAGATGAAGATGTAAAATATGACACCCAAACCTCAAAACATGGGAAAGAGAAGTAAAAAAAAAAAAGTAGATCTTTTAAAATGATTTTGAACTTAAATGACTATTAGTTTAAAACAAGTAGATACAGCTATAGTTCCTTATACATAAACCCCATGATACCCACAAAACAAAAATCTACAATAGATATACAAAAACTAGAGAGAAAGGAAAACAAGTATACCACTAAAGAAAATCATTAAACCACAAGGGAAGAAACTAAAAGAAGAGAGAACTACAAACACAACCAGGAAACAAGTAACAAAATGACAATAAGTACATGCCTATCAATAATAACTTTAAATGTCAATGAACTAAATGCTTCAATCAAAAAACATAAGGTGGCTGATTAGATTTTTAAAATGACCCATCTATATGCTGCCTACAAGAGACCCACTTCAGAGCTAAAGACACACAGAGAGTGAAAGTGAGAGGATGGAAAAAGATGTTTCATGAAAATGGAAATGGAAAGAAAACTGTGGTAGCAATACTCTTGTCAAAGAAAGTAGACTTTAAATGGTCTATAACAAAAGACAAAATGGGGCATTATATAATGATAAGGGGACCAATACAAAGAGAGGAATAACATTCATTAACATATATGCACCTAACAATCAGGGAAATATTAACAGACGTAAAGGAAGAAATTGACAATAATACTATAATATTAGGGCACTTTAACAGCCAACTTACACCAATGGACAGATCTTCCAGACAGAAGGTCAATAAGGAAACAGTGACACATTAGACCAGTTGAAATGAATGTCTACAGGACATTCCAACCAAAAACCAGAAAACACATTCTTTTCAAGTGCACATAGAATATTCTCTAGGATAGATCACATGCTAGGGAAAAAAAACAAGTCTCAGCAAACTTAAGAGGATAGAAATTACATCAAGTATTTTTCTGACCACAACAGTATGAAACTGGAAATCAAATACAGGAAGAAAATGTGGAAAGCACAAACATGTGGAGACTAAACCATATGCTACTAAAAAACGTGATCTTAGAGAAATGCTTTCTACTTTTCACCGTGGAGTATGATGTTAGCTGTGGGTCTGCCATAAATGGGCTTTATTATGTTAAGGTATGTTCCCTCTATATCCACTTCATTGAGAGTTTTTATCATGAATGAATGTTGAATTTTGTCAAATGCTTTTTCTATATCTATTGAGAGGTTCATGTGGTTTTTATTGATGTTATGTGGTGTGTCACACTGATTGATTTGCAAATATTGAACCATCCTCGTATCCCTGGAATAAATCCCACTGGATCCTAATATATGATTCTTTTAGTGTATTGTTGAATTGGATTTGCTAATATTTTGTTGAGGAGTTTTGCATCTATGTTCAGCAGGGATATTGGCCTATAATTTTTTGTGTGTGTCTTTGTCTGATTTTGGTATTGGATAACGTTGGCCTCATAGAATGAGTTTGGAATCATTCCCTTGATGATAATTCTTCTCTAAATATTGGTAGAGTTCGTCTGTGAAGCTGCATGGTCCTGGACTTTTGTTTATTGGTAGTTTTAAAATTACTCATTCAATTCCATTACTATTAACTGGTCTGTTCAGATTTTCTATTTTTCCTGATTCAGTCTTGGACAATGGTATGTTTCACCTAGGTGGTCCATTTGTTGTTGTATAACTCTTCTTAGTATTCTCTTATGATTGTTTGTATTTCTGTGATATTGGTTGTAACTTCTCCTCTCTATTTCTAATTTTATCCATTTGGGCCCTCTTTCATTTTTTCTGGTGCATCACCATTTCTTTTCCATTGTTTCTATTTTTCTCCATAGCAGTTCTCAACATCTGGCATACTGCATATTTCTACATATTCACCTGCCATGTCTCATATCAGAATTATCCAATGACTTCCCTCCACACCCCTAATAAAAGCCAAACTATTCACAGTGGCTGAAAAAACTACCATGAGTGGCTTCTGTCAGCCCTCCGAACTCTTTTTTTCCTATTTATCTCCTCAGTCACTCTGCTTCAGCCACACTGGGCTCCTTGTTGTTCCTTGAAGGCACCAGACTGCTTCCTGCCTTAGGGCCTTTGCACTTGCTTTTTCCCTCTGTTCCTAATGTTCTTCTCACAGATATCTGCATGGCTTATACCCTCATTTCTTTCAGGATTTATTCTTATGGTCAGATACATCTTCCATGACTATCCTATTTGTAATTACATCAACCCCCCTCCCCACCAGAACTCCCCATTCCCCTTTTACTGCCTAGCAAATATCACCTTTTATCATACCATGCATTTATTTCATTTACTCCATGAAGACTTTCATTTTCATGAAAACAGGGATACTTGACTCTCATAAAATCATTTAGAAAGTCTCAATCAATAGTGGTCAAATTAATGAATGAAAGGCTGGAAAACAGGAAATGCAAAGGCAAAGATGTAAAGAATTTTAAGAAAATGCTAAAACTCTAATTTGACCTGATTCCTCTGAGATCCCAGATTGCATATAATACAGCAGTGTGGCACCTCCTTCCTTAGATGCTTGCTGAGTACTGACTTTGCTAAAGGGAAGGAAACATTTCATTTTGCTTGGTGGTAATGACTAACTTTCCCTCTCTCCCCCAGATAATGTTGTTTTGAGCTTTCACTACCACCAAAGGATCCAGATTTCTCTTTCTTCCAGATTTCTCTCTAGG